>NC_041384.1:143558956-143579757 GCF_002162155.2 Triticum dicoccoides
GGAGGAACACCTCGCCTCCGTCGCCACCACCGACATGGTGCAGGCTCTGGCCCAGATGAAGTCCCCCAACGACTACCCCCCGGGACTTAACAGGTAAGATCTGACCACCTAAATCTTACCAATACCACTTGCAACGGCTATGATTTGTACGGTTGATGTATTAAGCATGTTCGTGCCTTGTTTATTTCAGTACTACACACTGTGTGATGTTCAAATATTACCGTGTCCATCTCAGCTTCACCAATACCAGCAACGAACTTACAATACATGACTCGGGATATCACTATGCTGCCCTTTTGCTATTTTTAGTGGATGCTAACCCGGTTGCACTTAACATGCTTGTCCATGTACTTACGTAGGGTCATAACAGCCGATGCTCTTGTTTGCCGTCGAGGTGAGCTACATCCCATGTCTTACAGTATTTCATATAATTTGTGCAATTGCAGTTTAACTTCAACCCATTTACTGGTTGCCTGTAGGTACACATGTCAGTGGCACTGATCCATGCTTCGACCCGGAGGAACAGCTCGCCTCCGCCATCGCTAACTTTGGGTGAGGTCTGGCCAAGATGAAGTGCCCCAGTAACTACCTCTTAGGACTTACCAAGTATGTACTCACCAGTTCAATCTTACCAATACTAGTTGCAATTAATGGCTATGTTCTGTACGGTCGATGTATTAAGCATGTTCTAGTAAACATGCCTAACATGTTTTTGCTACTTTACCTACCTTTTTATAGACATCTGGGACATTCTCTGCTCTGGCAGCACCTTCCTTGTGATGTTTAACTATGCCAATTGCATTTTTATCAGTACCAGTTTCAATGTCTATTAAGCCTGTTGCAATTAACAGTTGTATCCATTTTTAAAGATTTGTATTTCAATGGATACAAACTTACAAAACATGAATTAGGATGTTCTTAAACCTGTTGTAATTAATAGTTGTATCCATTTTTAATCCGTCCCTTTGCTACCGTGCTACTCTTTCGAAATGAAGATATCACTACAGATGCTGCCGTTTTATTACCATTTGCTATTTTTGGTGGATGTTAACCCTGTTGTACTTAACATTGGCTTTCCATGTACTTACATAGGGCTACAATGGGCAATGTTGTTGTTTGCCGTCGAGGTTAGATGCATCCCATGTCTTATACACCATCTATTCCTAAATATAAGTATTTTTAGAGATTCCAATATAGACTACATAAGGAGCAAAATGAGTGAATCTAGATTCTAATCAAAACTATATCTATAATTCTATATACATTCGTATGTAGTTCATATTGAAATCTCAAAAAAAATACTTGTACTTAGGAACATAGGTAGTTGTATTTTACATCATTTGTGCAATCTCAGTTTACCTTCTAACATTTATTGGTTGCTTGTCAGTACATATATGAGGGGTACTGATCCACGCTTCGATCCCTTTTGCGCATGGGGCAATGAGATATTCATGAACAAGCGTCAAGTGAGGAAACTAAGAAAGATTGTTAGGCGAAAGAAATGGGTGATTGGAATTAAGCTCTTTATTTACACTTTGTCGAAGACAACAGTGAACTTTAGGATGGTAAGTAATGTGTTGCCTTTTCCCCCTGCCCACAACAAGTTACTCTATTAGACCTCAGTATCTGATATTTTTCTCTTTTCAGTGGTTTCTGAAGCTATTTACTGATGATTACCTTGCAAACTACATGACCGGAGTGGAGGCAACTAAGGTTAAAGTATATAATTCATGCTACCATGATAATGCTCTAGAAGTCTTCCTCAAGGCGGTGGAGGATGGGCGGCCGATCATCACAAGGGGTTGGACAAAAGTGGTTCGTGCCGATGGCATGTAGGAAGGCACATTATGGGCATTCCTCTTCTTCAACACCGTCGGCAGTCAAAATGATTTACACTTGTCTCTTCACCTTTACCGCCTTTAAATATTGTGGTTCGTCATAGTTAATTGTTGCCTAATCCTGTAATTACCAAACATATTGTACTGGCAATTTTATTTATGGATTCGTTGTTGAACCATTGTGCTGAGAATTTGAATTGAATGTTTCGTATTTCAAAATTTCCAATTAGAATAATAAATTACAAGCAAAAATAAAAATAGAACAGATGGTCATGGACCTTTGCAAACAGTTCTAGCAGTAAAAGTGCTTGCGATGGATAGCCCAATGCCACACAGTTTTCTACATCAAATCGTGTGTGATGTAGTTAATGAAAGCAAACAGTTAACCAATGCAGAGCATGTGTGATAGTTACACCTTTCACACACGAGCATATACATAAAACCGTGTCGGATGTACATCCAAACGGAAATGTTTTCCCTGGATTGACTGTGTGGGATGTATGTAAGAACGGAAACGTATTCCTTGGATTGACTGGGTGTGATATACATACGAACGGAAATTTTTTTCTGGGATTCACCGTGTGCGATGTACATACCTACGGAAATGATTTTTGGGATTCATCGTGTGGGATGTACATACCTGCGGAAATGATTTTGGGGATTCACCGTGTGGGATGTACATACCTACAGAAATGATTGGGTTTCGATGCCTCGCCCGATCGTACACGGCCCCAGCCTGGGTCCCAGGAGGGCCTATCCCCGATGATTTCTGGGTCGTGTGGGAAGGACACCCTATCGCACACACTCACTTGGCGACGGTTCCAAATGTCGTCGCGGAAAGGGGTAAAAACCGTTTGTTTAGGACCGACGCGCACCAGTGATTGCCTTTGAAATGTATGGCTAGTATCATCTACCGCGCGGGAAAAATCCTACCCTTTCATGTTTAATCGGGTTTGTATCGATGGATCATGCGAAATAGCAAAACTATAGTACTATATAGTACAAGTTACAGTTCACTGGGCCGCCGTGTCGTGTACTCCTCCGTCGTAAGACTGGAGCGCTCGCTCTCATAAATGTTCTAGTCCCTTTCGCCGACATGTGGGACATCAAGCTACCGGGTCCACATGCCATACCAAAATATAGTGCAGAGCAGCAGGGGTGAAGCACCCTAGTCATGGCACCAGCGTAGTAATGAGCAATGAGGTGTCAAACCACAAAGCTGCACCTTTCCCGCAATTAAGTTGGAGGGACGAAGTAATAATAATGCTAGTAAAAAAGAAGTTGGAGGGACGAAGCAACCATCATTTCACTCATTGTTGAATCCGCTTCTCCCTCATCTTCTTCAAGTTAACCACTTGTTGCTTCTGCCATTGTTCAGCCTCATGTGGGACGCGAATCGGCTTGGTAAAGCACTGACACGTGGGACCGCATGTTAGCAAACCTCCAGGCCAACGTTCTCTAAAAATAAGAAACATCCCCCGCCATCCGCGCGGCAAAATCACCTCCTTTTTACTAATCTTGATTCTATAATTTTTTAGATCAGTATAACTGAGATTTGTAAATAGCACACGGGCGCAAAACCAAGTGGTATGGTTAAGGGCATCCACAATGTGTAGCCAAATGTGAAAATAGCTTTTGACATCGATGGGAACCATTGTGGATGGTGCTTCCAAAGCCAAACAGATGGAACTGAAGCTCCCTGATTGATTGATTGAAGGAATAGAAAAATGCAACGTCTCTCCTCTTTCTCCTGTGCTTGGACGCATGTACAGTATAGAGCACAGAGTCTACTCCGCTGTCCCTTCTATCAAAAATCACAAACCAGTGAGGCATCAAATCACAAAGCACGGACGAAGCAACTATCATTTCACTCTTCACTGACTCTGCTTCTCCATTGTCTTCTTCGAGGAACCACCTCACCGCACTAAGCTGGACGGACGACGCTATTGTGTACTAGCAGTACTAGTACATTTACGAGTCCTTTGGTTCAACAGACTTCCTGGATGCAAATAAGGTGGTTGTCTCGTCTTGCAGGCGGCACTTGCGAACGACTTACCATGGTCTCCCTCAATGGTGTTCTCCGTCGAACGCACTTCGCCAAACCACAATGTTCGAGATATCATTGATGTCACCGCAATGGGGAAGGAAGTCAAATAGTTACTACCTCCATTTTTTGTACATGGGGCCAGTATATCAAAATTACAATTTGCAAAAGGCCACTAACACTAATCGAGGAAAAATTAATGGGGTTTGCTTTGTACTAGCAACCAAGGACATTGATATACCCTTGCATGCATGCGGAAGTGAGAAGGTTTGTTTGCATGGCGCTGCATTAATCAAGTGATGAGAAGTGAGATGGTTAGCTCTTTGGGCTTTGGAGAAAAAATAGGCATTAATTGACATGTTAAACGAGGATTTCTATCGATTAATCCCGCGAAGGAAAACCCCGCCTTTCTTTTTTTAACACTAGTACTCCTAGTACATACGTACTTATCCTGTTTGGGTCAAGGCCTTGCATTGCCATACTTCGCCACACATTTTTGCCAAGCTTGCCTAAAGTTTTCAAAATGAAAAGGAGGTACACTTGCGCACGGCTGTCGCGGTCGCACCGCACCCTCACACGGTCGCTCCTGCACGCTGCGGTCGCACCGCACCCTCACACAGTCGTCTTGCACGCCGCAAACCCAACCAAGGGAACGCACCCTCACTGACATGTGCTACCACCGACAGATAATTTCCGTTCATACATTATGTTTATCCAACCGCATGTTGGGGAGGATCCATATGGCCCGTGTGGTGGTCTGTCGGGGAAGAAGAAGAGGTGAGGAAGAAGGGTTAGGAGACGTAGGATATTCATCCAACTGCCTAAAATGGTAGACTGGCCCAAATGATGGAAGTCAGGCGACAGCAAAAGATCCCTAAAACAACATAAAGAAAAACTATCATTGCTCGCGGAATGAGACGGCCTCATCGTCTTTGGCTGCCGGTGCGAACCAGCCGTAGCTGCCAACGTGTTGTCTCCGCACCGTGGTTGTCCTTGGCCTCCCGCTACTCGTTCACGCGGAGCATGCGGGCGCTCTGCATGGACGAGAGCACCGCCCGGTTCAAGTCGACGACGTCCGGTTCCGTCTGCAGGAGGGCCTCGATGGAAGTTGCATCTGCGCGCTCCCCGTCAAGTTGATCCTCCGTCGCCTGGTTCAAGTCCATGACGTCCGGTTCCGCATGCAGGAGGGCCTCGATGGCAGTGGCATCCGTGGGCTCTGCATCGAGTTGAGCCTCCGCCGCCCGGTTCACAGCCACGACATCTGGTTCCGCCTGCAGGAGAGCCTCGATGGCAGCAGCATGCGCGTGCTCCGCGTCAAGTTGAGCCTCTGCCTCCCGGTCCTCCTTTAGTATCGCCAGGTTGAAACGCTGGTCCGCCTGCACCATGGGGGACCCGGACACTGGCACGAAGTCGACATCCATCATCTCATACCCATCGGGGGCCTTCTGTGCTACGAACTCCGTCATGAACATTGGATCGACTTCCTCCTCCTTGTAGCTTGGCTCCAGAGAACTCGGGGATTGGCCCGCCGCAAAGTGAGCTTGGGAATGGAGGTCTATGGCACTGACCGCTGCCGCGATTTCTGCACGGCGCTCCAGCGTTAGCATCTTGTAGTACGTGATCTTGCGGTGCACCATGTCTTTCCGGCGAACTAGGGGACGCTTGATGCGTGCTAGGGGATCGAAAGGTGGGGGAATGGGCTGGAGAGGAGGTGTGGTTTCGGGGCAGTGGCTGGCGTAGGCCGAGCAGTGAAGGTTCTGGTGTGAATAGTGGTTCTGGCCGAGAAGCGAAGGTCAATCGGTTTTGACTGTACATCTCTCTTGTCGCGTTCGCGTTGCACGCCGGCACGCTGGACCCTCCACGTCGTTCATCGAATGGAACGCGCTGCATCTTGCGTTTTCGCTTGCTTGTGGGACCGCAGTTGAGAGCAAACCAACGTCCCTCCACCTCCCCCGCCCGCGTCATTTATACTACCACTCCCTCTGTTTTATGGGGAGTAAATAAAAACAGAGGGAGTATACTATGGATGAGGATCCCCTGACGTGGCTATTTCCTGAGAAAAAAATATAAGGTTGGCTATTGTATTAGTACTTTTTCACATCTCCTCTCTATCTCTTTCTTCATATTTATTATATTTACCTAGGAATGCGTATATAGCTAGGCTCTTGCATGAGATCTCACTCCCCTTACTTTTTCACATCTCTCTCCTTCACATAGGCAAAAGTGCCATGTAAGTTGGCTCTTAGAATGGCTATTAGGTTGGCTCTAAGCATTTAATATTTGCATGAGCAAGGTATATGATTGGAAGAGAGTTGCATGCATACTATTTTTTCTTGATCTATGTGTTATGGCTGGGCTGTAGAATATAAGAGCTCGCTTCACTCTCTCTCCTCTCTTCTCACTCCTCCAACTAGGATTTTAATGACATGACAAGTATATCCTACTGACTAGGCCTTATTAGACTTGCTATTAGGCCCTATATAAATGGAAGGAGGGAGTACTAGGAGCATTGCATACTCTACTACAGATGTTGTCAGTACTCCACTAGTACTATTGGACAGGGAGCTTAAAAAAGTTACTATTGGACTGGCTATACGTGGAGAAATCCTAGTAGGAAGAGCATGCGCGAGAACAAGCACATTCACGTGGTTGAAAACAAACTGGAAACCATCTATGTTTGAATACAAATCTAGGAGTACGTACGAATCTAACAATATTGATTGGGCGTTGTTGAATGTTAATACTTTTTTATGTAAGTTTGATCAAAGTAGAGATACTTTTACTACACATAAAACTTATATGTAAACTACTCCCTTTGTTCCTAAATATAAGTCTTTTTAGATATTGCAATAAGAGACTACATACGGAGCAAAATGAGTGAACCTACACTCTAATCTATGTATATATACATCTGTATGCAGTCCATGGTGAAATCTCTAAAAAAGACTTATATTTAGGAACGGAGGGAGTATATTGTACGTACAAAAGCGAAAGGAACATTGAATACCCTTTATATATGATTTGCGGATGCTATGATCACCGGTTCAAAATTTTGAATCCGCCTTAGGTATCACACGTGCATACACTCGTTTTCTCTCGATTTCATCTCGGGGTCCGGAGATCGATTGAAAGAGGACTAAGGTGGGTACAATACGTTCGTTTCGTTTATGAACGTACAATATACTCCCTCTGATCCCCACAGACCCCCTCCCCCCTGCGGGTCATTTCTATCATAGAAACAGACCAAACCTTTATCTCCTTGCACAACATGCAGTTGATCTCTCAACATCAATCGATCTCGTCAAGATGTGTCGGGGCATGAACTGAATGGGATGTCAAAACTAAGACGGGAAGCGACACGTAGTGGACGCAAAGTGAAACTGAGGGAGTCCTGGATTAGGGGGTCTCCGGACAGCCGGACTATCTCCATTGGTCGGACTATTAGACTATGTAGATACAAGATTGAAGACTTCGTCTCATGTCCGGATGGGACTCTACTTGGCGTGGAAGGCAAGCTAGGCAGTACAGATATGGATATCTCCTCCTTCGTAACCGACCTTGTGTAACCCTAACCCTCTTCGGTGTCTATATAAACCGAAGGGTTTTAGTCCATAGGACAACAACCATAACATACAATCATACCATAGGCTAGCTTCTAGGGTTTAGCCTCTCTGATCTCGTGGTAGATCTACTCTTGTACTACCCATATCATCAATATTAATGAAGCAGGACGTAGGACTTTACCTCCATCAAGAGGGCCCGAACCTGGGTAAAACATTGTGTCCCCTGCCTCCTGTTACCATCCGGCCTAGATGCACAGTTCGGGACCCCCTACCCGAGATCCGCCGATTTTGACACCGACATTGGTGCTTTCATTGAGAGTTCCTCTGTGTCGTCGCCGTTAGGCTTGATGGCTTCTACTATCATCGATAGCGATTTGGTCCAGGGTGAGACTTTTCTCCCCGGACAGATCTTCGTATTCGGCAGCTTTGCACTGTGGGCTAATTCGCTTGGCCATCTGGAGGAGATTGAAAGCTACGCCCTGGCCATCAGGTCAGACTTGGAAGTTTGAACTACACGACCGACATCCGCGGAGACTTGATCTTCGACGGATTCGAGCCACAGCCGGGCGCGCCGCACTGTCGCGATGGGTATGACCTAGCTCTGTCGCCGAACAGTACCCCAGAGGCCGTGCCCGCATCAGCTCCGACCCTTAGATCGGAGCCAACTGCGCCAATCGAGGATGGGTGGTTAGACACCGCCTCGGGGGCTGCAGTCTCAACGGCGATCAGGCCGAACACCTGCCTAACCCTCTATGCAGCCCGTGACTCCAAGGTGTCGGACTCTTTCCCGGACTCCGAACCATCCGCGCCTCTGCCAATCGAATCTGATTGGGCGCCGATCATGGAATTCACCGCCGCGGATATCTTTCAGCACTCGCCCTTCGGCGACATCCTGAATTCACTAAGGTCTCTCTCTTTGTCAGGAGAGCCCTGGGCGGATTATGGCCAATAGGACCGGGATGCGGACGACGAACAAATTTGACGCCCACCCACCACCCACTTAATAGCCACTGTCGATGACTCAACCGACATGCTCGACTTCGACTCCGAAGACATCGGCGGTATGGACGACGATGCGGGAGGCGAAGAGGAACCACCGCCCACAGGACGCTGGATGTCCACTTCATCATATGACGTATACATGGTGGACACACCAAAAGAAGACGACGAGGAGGAACGGAAGGACGCACCGAAGGCTTGTTCCCTCGAGAAGCAGTCAAAGCGGCGGCGCAAGCGCCGCCCCAAATCCCGCCTTGGCAGAAATAATGATCATGCAGACCCAGCGTTGGAGCAGGGCGAACCACTGCCGGACCACGGCAATACGGGGAATCAAACCAAACAAACCAATTATGTCAAAGATAATAGTCCGGACGACATAACGCCGGACAGGCACCCGGAGCAGCAGAATGTCCGCTAAAGGCTTGTTGCCACCGTGAGGAGTCTAAAAAAGTAGAAGCAAAGGCTCAAGGTTGCGCAGGACACACTCCAAATCAGATGGAGTAAAGTACTCAACACAGCAGCAAAGTACGGCGACAATTGCCCCACCAAGAGCTACCCAAATCGGAAGTTGCTACCTGAATTCGATGAGGAGGCCTCAGAACCCCCACAACCAAAAATCAAAACAGCCACCTGGCCGGATAGACGTCCTCACGGCCAACATAGAGCGGCAAACAATGCCACTCACAAGACAATACGCGATCCACGCGAGGGCTCGCACCAAAAGGACGACGCAACTAGATCCATCTATGGACCATGCAAGCGCGCCCCATCATACAATGTAACACAACAAGCATCCAAACAATGCGGTACACCCAGATATAGGGGTGTCGCACACCCCCTATGTTTCACCGATGAGGTGCTGGACCATGAATTTCCAGAGAGATTCAAACCCGTAAACATAGAGGCATACGACGGAACAACAGACCCTGGGGTCTGGATTGAGGATTATATCCTCCATATCCATATGGCTCGAGGAGATGATCTCCATGCCATCAAGTACTTACCCCTCAAGCTCAAAGGGACAGCTCGTCACTGGCTTAAAGGCCTCCCGAAAACTCCATTGGAAGCTGGGAAGAGCTCGAAGACGCTTTTCGGGCAAATTTTCAAGGGACTTATGTCCGACCTCCGGACGCGGACGATTTGAGTCATATAACTCAACAGCCCGGAGAGTCAGCCCGAAAACTTTGGAATAGGTTTCTTACTAAAAAGAACCAAATTGTCGACTGTGCGGACGCCGAAGCCTTGGCAGCTTTTAAGCATAGCGTCCGTGACGAATGGCTTGCCAGACACCTCGGCCAAGAAAAGCCGAGAACAATGGCAGCATTAACAAGCCTCATGACCCGCTTTTGTGCGGGCGAGGACAGCTGGCTAGCCAGATGCAGCACTAGCGACCCCAGTACATCTGAAGTTAGAGATGGAAATGGGAAATCACGTCGCAACAGCAATAACAAATGCCGAAATAAAGAAGACAGCACGAAGAGCACGGCAGTAAACGCCGGATTCAAAAGCTCTCGGCCAGTCAGCAAAAGCCGCCCTCTAAAGGCGCCAGAGACGAACTGTCCAGCCTAAACAAAATTCTGGACCAAATATGTCAGATCCATAGCACCCCTGGTAAACCTGCTAATCATACCCACAGAGAATGTTGGGTCTTCAAGCAGTCCGGTAAGCTCAACGCCGTACACAAGGGGGAGGATACACCAAGCGAAGATGAGGATGAGCCTCTCTAGCAAGACACTGGGGAACAAAAGAAATTTCCCCCATAAGTCAAAACAGTAAACGTGTTACACATGATCAAGGGAAGAAACAAAACGGCACTCCCAGAAAAATATGCCCAAGGGCCTATCACCACGGAGTCCTGCCACTGGTCGTCTCAACCGATCACTTTCGACCATCGTGATTACTCAGCAAGTATTCGGCGTGCAGGATGGGCTGCCCTGGTATTAGACCTAATAATTGACGGATACCACTTCACACGAGTCCTGATGGACGGTGGCAGCAGTCTAAACCTGATATATCAGGATACAATCCGCGAAATGGGGATAAACCCAACAAAAATCGCCATAGCAATACTACCTTTAAAGGAGTAAGAGCATCTCCAGTCGCGCCCCCAAGAAGGCCCCCCAGGCATTTTTTCGTCCGCCGGCGCCGAAAAATCGGCCCAGTCGCGCACCCAAGAGCCCAGTTTTTGCCGGCTCGGGCCGAAATTGGCGCCGGCGGACCCAACCCAAACCCGGCGCGCTGGGGGTCACTCGGGGGCGCCGGGCGAATCGTTTTTGGCGCAAAGAGCCGCGGGCCCGCCGCATCAGCGACTCTACTCTCTTCTCGCCCCTTCGTCGTCCTCATCGCCTCGTTTCCCGCGGCGAATCAATGCCAAAGTTGCCGCGCTGGTCAGCCTCCATTGATGCCTCACGGGCGGCGCAGTGAAGGCTGGGCGACTTGTCCCTCGGTCGCCACGCAATCATGCCACGCGTAACGCGCCGGCCAAGCCTACCACGCAGCATCTCCGCCTATAAAAGCCGACTACAAGCGCGCCGGAGAGACTCACCCCGATCATCCACTGACGACGCGCTCATTTCTCCCCCTTTCCTCCTCTCGCCGTCACTAGTTGAGAAATCATGGCCGAGCGTTTACCAGGCGATGGCGCGGCGGCGAACGGATTCGGGTGCCGTCATCTGCACGAGGACGAGGCTCGCCTCCTTTTCGAGGCCGAGTACCTGGTCCCGCCGGACATGCGGGTTCCCGGGGCATGGAGGATCAGCGCAGGCAGCATGCCGGTGCCCCCGGTACCCACCGGCGCGGCGCGGGGTGCGGAGATCGCATGCATCCGCTCGTCCCTGCCGCGTGCCGTGAGGGAGGGGCCCCGGTACATCCCCGACAGCCCAATCTGGGAGCCGTACTTCCGCCGCCGGCACGACGAGCAGCTCGAGGCCACCAACAGCGTCGTGCCCTTCGGCAGGTTCAACACCGACGGCGGCGTCGGTGGTGGGGCGTGCCCAGGCGCACATTCGGGTCCATCCTCGAGTACATCGAGGGCGGCAACACGCCGCGCCTCGAGTACCCTGCTCCCCCGTCCTTCTCACACCGCCGGGGAAGCTCCTGGACGCCGAGGCGCATGGAGACCGGGGTGTCCTCCTCCTCGTCCGGCGGCTCTCCCTGCCTCCACCTCCGCCCCGTCAAGCCAGAGCGCCAGGACACGCCTGTCAGTGCGCGTACCCGCAGCTCCGGCGCCCTCGTCGAGCCCAAGGTGGAGTCCAGCCCCCCCCCCCGGAGTACGAGGAGATAGCCCGGCGCGGCTTCTCCGACGAGGACATCATGCGGTGGTCGCGTGACGACTACCTACGCGAGGAGATGGTCCGGTAGTGCTGGGCCCTGGAGGAGATCGCCGCCCGCAAATGTGGGCGTGAGGACGAGGACGGTGTCGTCGTCCTCGATAGCGACGACGACGACGTCCCTGGACCGTCCAACCCGCCGCACCAACCGGGGGAGGGATGCAGCAGGGACGGCGGAGGCGTAGGCAGGGGCGATGAAGACGACGACGACGGTGACTACACGCGGTTCTACAGCCTCCTCGGCATGTAGAACCGTGTGGGCGGGCGGCGA
Organism: Triticum dicoccoides; assembly: GCF_002162155.2. NCBI lineage: Eukaryota > Viridiplantae > Streptophyta > Magnoliopsida > Poales > Poaceae > Triticum > Triticum dicoccoides. The sequence continues at coordinate 143,571,001 of NC_041384.1, forward strand.
GGCGGGCGGCGAGGGAGACGGCGGGGGTAGCCCGTGGTAGTTTTTTCTTTTTTGTAAAATATGTTTAAATTTGAACGAACTCGCCCGTGTTTGCGTTGTATTTGCGCAGAATTTAACATTTTAAAAACCCATGGGGCCGCGACTGGGGGCATCACGCCCCCAGTGCGCGGTTTAGCGCCGGTGCGCCCCCAGGGGGCGATTTTTTGCCCCTCCTGGGGGCCAACGGTTGGAGATGCCCTAACGCCAGGACCAGGGGCTCATGGCACGGGCTCCCTGCTACTAAAAGTTATATTCGGCTTCCCCGATAACTTCCGTAGCGAACATTTAACCTTCCACATCGCTCCGTTCCAAAGTGGCTATCAAGCACTACTCGGACGCGAAGCTTTCACTCGCTTTAATGCAATACTGCACTACGCTTCCCTCACACTCAAGATGCCTGGTCCATGTGGCATCATTACAGTAAACGGAAGTATTAAGCGATCTTTGCGCGTCGAAGAGAGTGCGGCTGCCTTGGCAGCCGCACACTAAAAACGGCCTCACCAACTAAAGCATTTAACAGGTCGTCAAGACCTCGGACACGGTTAGTCGAGTCCAGCGCCGCTATATGTAATTTATACCGGATCAATGGTCACATCCCTATTACAAATACAAGGGGCTCAACGCACGCAGACAAGTGGCAATTTTTACTCGTCCTTAATTATATATGGTTTTTTTAAAAACTATCTTTTCGCACGACAACTTTTTCACCTAAGTTCCTCTCTTTTACAGATGATCATCGTCCTACACCCGTCCAGGATACGGCACAACGGAGACACAGGCGCAGACGTGTAGCAGGGACCCGCTCCAAGGATCCTTTTTAGATTAAGACCCTGCGTAAACCTTTTTTACTGTCTCTTGTTGATACATATACACCGAATTCTCAGCACAGTTGAGAAGGATGCTGACGTCTTGGCATGTGGCCACGTCAGAACAATGCACGTACCTGGACACAAGGGGCTTCTTACGAAGGGCACTATTTAGGCCCGATTTATACCATAAAGACCGAATACCTTAGGGAGTGTTCGGCGTCGCGAGTTTGGCCTTATATGCATCAGCTCCAAATCATTGTCTTTGGTCAAATGTTGGGTTTGCCCGGCTCCTGTGTTTTCGTGCCTTATGTTCCACTTTACCGGCTAAGGTAGCACCAGGAGAACTACTGCGATTGTGCCCTGATTCATACGGACGAGCACCTCAGTAGAGAAAGCCGAAAACTGAGTGTCATGATATAGCGTGAGACTGGTCAACCACTCGATGACCTATCAGAATGTTAGAATTCCTCCGCCTTAACGAACGGCCGTTTTCCGGTCAGGCATGTACGCACCCCGCGATCGGGAGAGTGCGGAGCCACCAGGGGCTATCTAGTAGCCCCACTGTCAAACTCCTATGGCTAAGTGAAAGTGTTAAAGCATTATAGTCCGGTTGCCTCGCTCGCTACGCTACCACCTCTTTAATAGGACCAAGACGTTGGGTTAAGTGTGAACACGCGTTTTTGCGAGCACCTCCGCATTATATGCGTGGGGGTTGAAGCCGACGGCTGCAATCTTTCAGGTTATACACATGTATACATAAACGGCTGCACAGGAGGCATCATACTACTTTCAGGCAAAAGTATAAACATAGCCTTATAAAAACTTCATAAAAGCATTGTGCTTACAATGAGAATACATATCACTCAAACATAATATTCTTCAAGCACTGGGCCTCTATCAAACGAGCACCCTCGAGAACCTCCTCAAAATAGTGCTCAGCAGCCACCCGGCCTATGGCCGAACCCTGCGCTGCAACAGTGGTAGCATCCATCTCCACCCAGTATGCTTTAACACGGGCAAGGGCCATCCGCGAGCCTTCTATGCACGCCGACCTCTTCATCGCATTAATGCGCGACACCGCACCAAGGAACTACTGCACTAAGCTGAAATAGTTGTTTGGCTTTGGCTTTTCCGGCCATAGCTGATCCACAACAGACCTCATGGCGAGTCCGGACAACCTATTCAGTTCGGCCCATTTAGCTAGCTGGCCAGTCAATGAAAGTGGATGCTCTGGAACGTGGAATTGCGACCAAAACAGCTTGTCCACTTCACGATCTATCTGACCTTGGAAGTACTTGGCCGCATCGGCAGCGCTCGCCGCTAAATCCATATACGCATCTGCCGAACTCCATAGCGGATCCAGAGGGGCATACCGTGGATCTCCGAACTTCTTTCGTAACATAAAGGGTTTCCCAGCCGCAATATCCCCGGCTTCCCGCAGCTCCTCCTTCTTCGCTCTCATAGCAGAACGGGTGTCTTTGTCCGTCGCCGTGGCCTTCTCAAGGTCCGTTGCCTTCGCTCGGTTTTCTTTTTCAAGGACCCGGCAACGGTCGGCAGTGTCTTTTAATTCTACGGACATCTTGTCCATCTTCTATTGGCTCTCGCAATGTGAGGCCTTCTCGGCTTTCAACTCTTCAGCCGCCTTCAAAGCAGCGGCATTACTAATCCTTGTCCGCGAGGTTTCCACGATGGCAGCTCCATCTTCAGTCACAACATATTAAAGATACTGGCATCATGCTGCTCTTACTATGTGGCGTTCACCAGATAATAACACTTACCCTGTGCCTCGTCAAGCCTCTTGTTAACAAGCTCGATGTTGGCGTCTGCTGCATCCAGTTGCCGTTTTAATTTGTCAAACTCACTAGTCCGGCTAGCCACCGGAGCTTCCACCACCTACACATAGGGGCAGTCTGGTTATTGCCTGAGAATATGATCCTCTGTTCGCCACTGTTCTCGACGACAACCAGAGTCTCAGGGGCTACTATCTACACAGGGCACACCTAACATGTGCAGTACTATCACATATTATCTCACATACCTCAAAGCCTGTCAGTAGACTCATAAAGGATTCATGTAATCCGCTTTCGGCGGACGAGATTGTCTCCATCACCGTACCCATCAGCATACGGTGTTCTTCTCAGATGGCCGCTCGCCCCACCAACTCCCTCAGAACGTCCGACCGCACACCAGACGGTGCCGGACTCTTTTGTCTGCTCTCTTTGGGAGACAGACGCTGGGGACTTTGGAGGTCTATGGGATTATCTTCTGGCCTCACTGGATCCGGAGAGGCCCTCCATGACGACACTTCAGGGTCGCCCGCTTCTTGAGCGGAGGAGTCCAGGGGAGGCGTTTCACTCTCCATCATCTCTGGAAGAAGATCCCCCGAAGACGAGCTCATCTGAGAGGGGCTAAGGCCCGAACTGCAAGATATATGCGGTGGTTATTTTCTCAGAAAAAAGATAGCATAACTTTACTATTAAAGTACTTTGGATCACTTACGACTCGTTGGAGGGATGATCCCCCCGCGGACCTTGTGCGGCAAAAGCACCCCCCGAGGCGGGACCCTCTGTGGGAGAATTCTTCTCCCGTTTGGAGGCTTCGGCTTCCGGATCCTCAGAAGCAGTCCTTTTCCTCCCCTGGTTGTCCTCCTTCATGGAGACGCTCACTCCCTCGGTTGGAACGGGTAGCGATGGGGGCCCGCGTCCACCCGTATTATCCCCCCCGGTATCTTCCTTCGAGGGCTCCGGGCAAGGTGCGACCTCGAGCATCTTTTCCAATACCGGATTTTCCAAACCCTCATGGAGGGGGGGCCAAACACCGAATCATCTTCGCCTTTGTCAGCCAGTCCTGGTCAAAAAGCAAAATATCAGAAATGACTTCGTGACGAATAAAAGACAGTGTGTTCGGCCAGAGGATTTCTTACTTGTTCGGCGGCGCGGTTACTGCTCAGGCCCACGTCCTCGGTAATATCCAGACACTCTACTTAAGGTCCGAAGAATGACTTGTACATCTCCTCGTGCGTCAGGCCGAGGAAACTTTGAATGGCACGAGGTCCCTCTGGGTTGAACTCCCACAAGCGAAGGGGGCGGCGTCTTCAAGGCTGGACTTGGCGAACCAGCATAACTTATATTACCACGGCCAAATTAAAATCTCCCTCGAAGAGATCTCGGATGCGGCTTTGCGGTATAGGCATGTTCTTGGCTGGACCCCAGCTCAGACCTCTGCTAATCCATGACATCAGTTGTGGTGGGGGGCCCGAGCGGAAAGCGGGGGCAGCCGCCCACTTGGCACTTCGGGGAGCCGTGACGTAAAATCACTCCCGTTGCCATAACTCAGACACCTCTAGAAAGGAACCTTTCGGCCATGGAGCTCCTGCCATCTTGCCTATTGATGCACCTCCGCACGCTGCATGCTGCCCTCGATCATCTTCGGCTTTACTTCAAAGGTCTTGAGCCACAGGCTGAAGTGAGGGGTAACGCGAAGGAAGGCCTCACACACGACAATAAATGTCGAGATGTGGAGAAAGTAGTCCGGAGCTAGATCGTGGAAATCTAGCCCGTAATAGAACATCAAACCTCTAACGAAAGGATCCAGAGTGAGGCCTAGACCTCGGAGGAAGTGGGAGACGAACACAACGTTCTCGTTGGGTTCGGGAGTAGGGACGATCTGCCCTCGAGCAGGCAGCCGATGCGAAACCTCGGCGGTCAGGTATCTAGCCTCCCTCAACTTCTTAATGTCCTCTTCCGTAACGGAGGAGGGCATCCATCGGCCTTGAAGGCTGGATCCGGACATGATTGAAGATCCGGAGCACCTAACCTGGGCTTTGGGTGTTAGAACTCGAGGCGGGGGAAGGGTTCGATTTAGCATGAGAGGGAAAAAGCGAAAACCTTGTCCCTTTATAAAGAGGGTGAATATCAAGCATCCTCTTCGTAGCCGTTTAGGACTTGCCTATAATCTAGGAGTCCTAGACACAGTTGGGATACCCACAACCGCATTAATTACAATCCCGTAATTGGGGGGAACACGATCTCCGCTTCGGCAAGACGTGTCAAGAAACTGCCTCGTGTTATGTGCGGAGCTGGTTAAAAGAAACGGTTCGAATAATCACCGGGCCATGACATAACGTCGTGCTGCCAAAACAAGCCAGCAAATTAGATCTACGAAAATATTATTCTCTCTGCGGTGGAATGTGGAACTTATTTTGCAGGGTCGGACACTATCCTCGTATTCAAATTCTTCTGTGATGTATTCGGAGAAGGAACCCGCCTTGCAATGCCGAAGACAATACTACGCGCCAGACTCATCATCATTGAAGCCTGGTTCAGGGGCTACTGGGTGAGTCCTGGATTAGGGGGTCTCCATACAGCCGGACTATCTCCATTGGCCAGACTGTTAAACTATGAAGATACAAGATTGAAGACTTCGTCTCGTGTCCGGATGGGACTCTACTTGGCGTGGAAGGCAAGCTTGGCAGTACGGATATGGATATCTCCTCCTTCGTAACCGACCTTGTGTAACCCTAACCCTCTTCGGTGTCTATATAAACCGAAGGGTTTTAGTCCGTAGGACAACAACCATAACATACAATCATACCATAGGCTAGCTTCTAGGGTTTAGCCTCTCTGATCTCGTGGTAGATCTACTCTTGTACTGCCCATATCATCAATATTAATCAACCAGGACGTAGGGCTTTACCTCCATCAAGAGGGCCCAAACCTGGGTAAAACATCGTGTCCCCTGCATCCTGTTACCATCCGGCCTAGACGCACAGTTCGGGACCCCCTACCCGAGATCCGCCGGTTTTGACACCGACAGAAACTTTAAATGAATCGTTTGTTTGTATGCATGTCAGACAAATTACAACATTGGAAATACAAGCATGGTCTAGGCCCACATGCAAATGATACTTGGCAGAATGTTCAAATGACGCATGCGGAAGGATGGACTCGACCGGAGGGTGGCATGATCGATGGAGAAGAGGGTTGGAGAGGAATGAGAAATAAGGAACACCGCATGATTATACTTGAACGGCTCAAAGAAACAATAAGTTGTCTCGTTTTCCCTTCCGCATTGGTCACAGAGTAAGATACTCCCTCTGTTTTTATTTACTCTGCATATTAGGTTTGACTGAAGTGAAACTTCATAAAATTTGACCAAGTTTATAGAAAACTAGCAAGATGCTCGTGCCTTGCATGGAACATCAAGATCTTGTGGGAGAAAAGGATGAACGAGGGAAGGCCTTATCTGCAAATGTGGAGAGGAGTGCAGGTAAATTGGCATAGTTTCCTTCCTATCCGTTAGATATAGATCGGACGGCCTATATTGCAGGATGGCAGGCACACCATCATCACCAACTCTGCTTTTTATGTACACTAGCAAGATGCCCATGCGTTGAACGGAACATCAAGATGCATTTGTATGAGTATTTTATCTTGTGGGAGAAAAGGATGAATGAGGGAAGGCCTTATAGGCAAATGTGGAGAGGGGTGTGGGTATCTTTTTGCAAAATTGCCAGAGTTTCCTTCCTATCTGTCAGATATAAATAGGACGGACTCTTATAAAAACAGAGTTGGTGATGATGGTGTGCATGTCATCCTGCAATATAGGCTGTCCGATTTATATCTGATGGATAGGAAGGAAACTATGGCAATTTTACAAAACTGTACCCCACACACCTCTCCACAATTGCAAATAACGCCTTCCCTCGTTCATCCTTTTCTCTCACAAGATAAACTAGTCATACAAATGCATCTTGATGTTATGTGCAACGCACGGGCATCTTGCTAGTAAGAGTAGAAATATCAACATTTACAATAGCAAATATATTGATGTGAAAGTATATTCAATAATGAATCTAATGGTATTTATTTGTTATTGTACATGTTGTTATTTCTTTCTATGAACTTTGTCAAAGTTTACAAAGTTTGACTTTGAGCAAAGCTAAAATGCGGAGTAAATAAAAATAGAGGGAGTACGCAGGGACTAGTATAGTTACTACTGCTAGAACATGGTAAGTTGGACCCCTAAATGCGGGCACGGATCGGGCACACCTCAATTATTATTTCAAACAGTCGAACACCTACATTTAGCACACCATCTGGCTACATAATCAAGTGTTACACTTCACTACTTGAAAATGAAAAGGGTGGTACCGTACCCAAAACCACCACACTTGGGGCTAGGGTAACAACTTGGTACTGTACCACATTTGAACCAGGGCACAAAAACCACCTGTTCTGCGCCTAATGCGCAACGCGGAGCACGGACGCTCGAATATGGCCGGGAAAACAGGGAAACCGACATGTAGGGCACACCTGTCGGGATGACATGGCGCAGACTAGTCCAATGGAGGATCTGGCCCACGACCTCCTCGCCACTGGCAACCATTCATGTGGGTCGTCGTGGCCAGCAACGTGGCGCAGCTCCAGCACCGCCTCTCGACAGGGCGACCATGGTGAGCGACACGCTCATCGTTGTTGGACACGGTTGGTTTCAGTGTGCCGAGGGTGGCATTAGCACTGTGGCACGACCAGCAGATAAACACCCGGTTCGTCGAGGATGCACGGGGTGCCAAAGTGCGCGCGCCGCAACGCGTCCGCGGAGTGGTGTAGCGCGGCCAACTGCATCCCCAGGACCTGAGACCATGCCGGGTCATCTTTCTTTTTCAATGACATGTGGGGTTGCATGTGAACAAAGGGCATCTCCAACATTGCCACGACCGAAGCTGACTACCCTGGCACACCAAAAACCATCGTCCCTCGTGTCATCGCGTGGTGCGTTCCCAGCCGGCGCCAGCTGCCCGCATTCATGTCGTTCGTACGTATGCGTCGTTAAGAGGCTCGGTGCCCGAGGAACAAACTCCGGTGACTTAATGACGCGCCCCGATGCTTTGGCGTCACCGAAATGTGCTAATTAAAGAGGCAATGCCCAGCTAACCTCCACACCATAGCGCATCATCCTACTACCTGGCACCACATCTGCCATGACCACGAGTGCGAACGCTCTGCGGGAGAGCTTTGTCTTTGGGGATGAAGCTCGAGGTCGCCGCCCTCGCTCAAGTCGCCGCTCGCGACACAATAGTACCGTAGCCGGACGCGAACACGACCGCACAAGCGGGGTGGCCATGATGGCGGCCGACGACGGGAGCACCTTCAGCCACGCGTCCTACTTGCCACCGTCCAACGCCCGGCACCGCCGAGGTCGGGGACTCATATGAGGATGAGTAGGGCATGGGAGGCGGCAGGGCATGGTGTGCCAACTGGCCGGTCTGTCTCCCGTGTTCTACTCTTCCTCGCCGGAGACCGCACCTTCGTCTTGAACCCCCACCCACATACATGGAGATCACAGATGGAGGATGTCGGTCGCCGCCGTAGAATAGGTTTAGGGTCGGGTTTCTTTTATTTTTCTGTCCTATAAAAGTTCGAAATGTAATGAAAATCTGCCGTGTTTGCATTAATCTCGGCCGGTGTATATGAACTTTCACAATAATATAGTATATTGTAGGAGTACCGCGGGCACAATAATATAGTATATGAACTTTCACAATAATAATTACGTAACTGGGATTACATAGGTGTAGCATTACTTGTAAAAAACCAACTAAGCCAACCTCCAAGCATATCGTGCGGGAAAGGACCCGGCCGCGCCATTTTAGTCGGGATTACCGGATTACTAGTAGTAGTATCGATGGATCGCGCGAAGCACCAAGTTTTTTTTTTGACGGGGCGAAGCACCTAGTTTAAAAGGAAAAACGGGGTACACTCATAGCACCCCTGTCGCAGTCGCATTGCACCCCACACACGTTCGGTCCTGCACACGGCTCACACAAACGGAACGCGCTTCAGCTTGCCTCTTCACTGACACGTGGGACTGCACTTGGAGAAACCGATCATGCGCCGAACTCCCCCCG
>NC_041384.1:143580001-143628088 GCF_002162155.2 Triticum dicoccoides
CAAACCCCCTCCACCCGGACCCCTCCACTCCATTTGCTCCGCCAAAACCGCTCTCCCTGCCGCACCGATATGTCGGCGCCGCGGTTCGTCGAGGGGACGCACGGCGATCCTCTCGCTCCCACAATACGCTCTCGTAGACTTCCGTCCTCGAGCCGCACCGCCATCGCTGGCAATGTTCTTGTGGAGGCGCATGGCGGTCAGCACCGCCACCGCTGGCGATGTTCATGTGGAGACGCACGCCGGTCAGCTTCTCCCATGGTATGTGCATTCTAGACTGAGGCCCCATGCATGTCGGTTTAGCGTTGAATGTTAGCTGATAGACGCTGTTAATCTCACTGTTTGCCGAAGTAGTTTATAGTCACTATGTTCTGCTTAAGAAGCTTCCTTGCCCTATTTTGCACTCAATCTGCTTAGCTGAGATGGCATGCCAAGCCCGATTAGTTGCTAAAATATCCTGCCATATATTTATTGTGACGTAGATAGCCATGATCTAGTAGCCAATCTGTTAGGTGAAATAGCTCTACACCGTTTTATACTCGATCTTTGTTCGATGGTTGTGTGCTCGGTGAAAGGATCGATATAGTTGACTAGAGGGGGGTGAATAGGCAGCTAACATTTTTTAGCTTTTCTTTAACAATTTAAAATTTACATCAAAGTAGGTTGTCTAGATGTGCAACTAAGTGAGCAACCTATATGATGCAACAATGATAAGTACACAAGCAAGCAAGAGATATATCACAAATAAGCTTGCACAAGTAAAGGCACAAGATAACCAAGAGTGGAGCCAGTGGAGACGAGGATGTGTTACCGAAGTTCCGTCCCTTTGAAGGGAAGTACGTCTCCGTTGGAGCAGTGTGGAGGCACAATGCTCCCCAAGAAGCCACTAGGGCCACCGTATTCTCCTCACGCCCTCACACAATGCGAGATGCCGTGATTCCACTATTGGTGCCCTTGGAGGCGGCGACCGAACCTTTACAAACAAGGTTGGGGCATCTCCACAACTTAATTGGAGGCTCCCAACGACACCACGAAGCTTCACCACAATGGACTATGGCTCCGCGGTGACCTCAACCATCTAGGGTGCTCAAACACCCAAGAGTAACAAGATCCGCAAGGGATTAGTGGGGGGAATCAAATTTCTCTTGGTGGAAGTGTAGATCGGGGCCTTCTCAACCACTCCCGAGCAAATCAACAAGTTTGATTGGCTACGCAGTGAGATCGGGCCAAAATGGAGCTTGGAGCACCAATGGAGCTTAGGGTTGGAAGAGGTAGTCAACTAGAGGAAGAAGACACCCCTTATATAGTTGTGGACAAAATCCAACCGTTATCCACCTAACCAGCCCACGACATGCGGTACTAACGCCCCTGACCAGCGGTACTACTGTAAGGCCATGCGGTACTTCCGCCCCTGACCAGCGGTACTACCGCAAGGCCATGCGGTACTACCATGAGGGACCGCGGTACTACCGCAGCAGCAGAGCTAGGGCAGACCTGTAGCACAACGGCTGAGGGCGGTACTGCCGCAGGCATGGTACTACCGCTCCCCCTTGTGGTACTACCGCAAGGCAGGAAACTCCTAGCCTGGGAAGAGCACGGATGAATAAAAATACATCCGTGCCTACTTCCGCTGGAAAACGGACGATGCAAAAATCCGACACAGTACTACCGCTGAGGAGCGGTACTACCGCCTGGCAGCTGAGCCAGGCCGCGCACGATACTACCGCGCACGGGTGCGGTACTACCGCGGAGGCGTGGATGTAAAAATTTACAGCCGCCCCTACTACCGCGATGAAGCGGCACTTGGCCTGGGGGCCACGGTACTACGACTCTGGAGGAGCGGTACTACCGTGGGCTCCTGCGGTACTACCACACCGAAGTACGGTACTACCGCAGGTGCCTGCGGTACTACCGCTCTAGGGAGCAGTACTATCGCAAGCCCATCGGCAGCAACCGGGACAAAGCAAAGAGGATAAACGGAGGATGCTCCAATTGCGAATGGGAAAGGAGGAGACAAGGAAGAAAACGTGTATGCGATGATTCCACCCGAACCTTTCCGACGCGGACCCCCTCTTAATAGTACGGCTTTCCTACGACTCAAATCCACCAAAAAGAAACATAGAAAAATGCCGTCTTCAATAGTCTTCGAGGGGCACCAAACCGTCTTGTGCCTAGCGATGAAACGTCTGGGAAATTCAAGGCACACGATTAGTCCGCAAAAGCATTGTCATCAATAACCAAAACACCTTAGGGATAAATATGCCCTTACAATCTCCCCCTTTTGGTGGATTGATGACAATACGGGATTTGCACAAAGGGAAATAATATTGAGCAAACGCAAACCCCTCCTCTCTAGAATATAGACGGGCTCCCCCTAGATGTGTGCAAACTAGACGGGTGCTTTGGACTGCACGGCACACATAATAGGATCAAAACTCCCCCTATATTTTAGAAACAAGGCATATCTTGCAACAGTAAGGCTAACACTAGACAAGATAGCAAATACGAGCATAACATAAGTAGCACAATCACAAGCTCACTAAGATAGGATAGAGTTCATATAACTAGCATAATCATAAGCTCACTAAGATAGGATAGAGTGCATATGTCTTTGTCGGTGTTCTGGGAACGGGGGTCCCTAGACTTGCCTGCCTGCGGCCTGCGGTGTGGCTCAAGTAGGGGCCCAATGTGGCCCATCTTCATCAGCTCAAGCTCAAGACCCTCGCGAGGGGCCAAGCCTCGCGGGGCGGACGACAGGAAGCTTCCTCAAGAGCGGCCTCATCAGGCAGGCTTGTGGGGAGGCGGAGAGATCAATTCAAGGGTACCTCGCGAGGATCCCATGACGCAAGCCGTGACGATCAAGGCCAGGCGGGTGCCAGGCGGGCGCCGGCCTGCGCAGGGTCCTTGTTTCCCCTTTGGTGCAAAGGGGGCAAGCACAGGCCAAGGAATCAGGCAAAGGTTACCATTCCAGTGCAACGAGACCAAGACCAGCCGGACGGCCGGACGGAGGTCACCGTGGAGCCCAAGATGGCGTCATCACTAGTGCTTTTGGCAGCCGAAGACCACCTTTGGTCAGGATAACTTGTACCAGATGTTCCCCTTCAAAATGGCCAATTGTTGGCGCCCTTCCCGCTCAATTATTCGGGGAGAGGCCCAGGGCCTCTATAAATAGAGCTAGCCTCCACAAAGGAAAGGGGGAAGAAAAGAGAGAGAGAGAGAGAGAGAGAGAGAGAGAGAGAGAGAGAGAGAGAGAGATCTGGTAGAACCCTAGCAGAGAGAGAGAGAGAGAGGCGACGGAACTCACCCTAGCAGTTCACCGCACCAGCTCAAGAACACCCCTCGCGAGGTTGTTCTTCCCTTGTACTGTCCATCATCAGCCCCAGAGGCAATCCACCACACCACACATTGGAGTAGGGTATTACACCACAACGGTGGCCCGAACCAGTATAAACCTCGTGTCTCTTGTGTTGTTCATCATTTTTCATCTTAGTTCGCACGAGAGGATCGGACGTAGATCAGTAGGGGAGAGATCTCCGCGCGCACCCCAGTGTTCGAACCTCAAGGGTCTGCCGGAACCCAAAATCTGACATTTGGCGCGCTAGGTAGGGGTGCGCCGGAGTCCTCCCTCCTGACGACCCGCTCTCCCTCGACATCGCATCCCGCCCTCATGGCGGACAATGCGCCGCCCGCTCCAGCAACGGATGCCGACACTGGGGCCAGGGGGCTCCGGGCCTTGGCCCCCGCCTTGCGACAGGTGCAGTGGCCGCGCAAGTTCAGGCCCGAGATGCCGCCGCGCTACGACGGCGCGACGGACCCGATGATTTTCCTGCTGGCGTACGAGGAGGCTGTCCTCGGAGCCGGGGGCGACGATCGGGTGATGGCCAACTGGTTACCCATGGCCCTCACCGGCATCCCGTGCGCGTGGCTCCTCCACCTGCCGACGGCCTCTGTCACCTCCTGGGAGGAGTTGCACGACCTCTTCCTCGCCTGTTTCGCCGCACCAGCGCCGCCCGTCGTCGTACCTCTCCTGGGTTTCTCTCCTTTTCAGGAAAGTCCTGGCCGAACTACGTCCGGCGGGATTGGGATGCGGATGACGAAGAAATTCTCCGCCCACCCACCACACACTTAGTAGCCACTGTCGATGAATTAACCGACATGCTCGACTTTGACTTTGAAGACATCAACGGTATGGACGACGATGCGGGAGGCGAAGAGGAACCACTGCCCACAGGGCACTGGACGCCCACTTCGTCACATGACGTATACATGGTGGATACACCCAAAGAAAATAACAACGAGGAACGGAAGGACGCAGCGAAGGGTGGTTCCCTCGAGAAGCAGTCAAAGCGGCAGTGTAAACGCCGCTCCAAATCCCGCCTCGGCAGAAATAACGATCATATAGACCCAGCGTTAGAACAGGGTGAACCATTGCCGGACCACGGCAACACGAAAAATCAAGCCTAACAACCCAACCATGTCGAAGATAACAGTCCGGACGACATCACACCGGACAGGCACCCGGAGCAACAGAATTCCCATCAAAGGCTGGTTGCCACTGCGAGGAGTCTGAAAAAACAGAAGCAAAGGCTCAAGGCTGCACAAGACACACTCAAAATCAAATGGAGTGAAGTACTCAACTCTGCAGCGAAGTACGGCAGTAATCGCCACACCAAGAGCAATCCGAAGCGAAAGTTGCTACCTGAATTTGATGAAGAGGCCTTAGATCCTCCGCAATTAAAAAATAAGATGGCCATCCGGTCAGATAAACGACCTCATAGCCAACATAAAGCGGCAAACGACGCCGCACATAAACCAGTACGTGATTCGCATAAGGGCTCGCATCAAAAGGATGGCGCAACCAGATCCATCTATGGACTACGCAAGTGCGCTACAACATACAATGCAACACAACAAACATCCGAACACAACGGTACACCCAAATACAGGGGTGCCGCACACCCCCTATGTTTCACCGACGAGGTGCTGGACCATGAATTTCCAGAGGGATTCAAACCCATAAACATAGAGGCGTACGGCGGAACAATAGACCCTGGGGTCTGGATTGAGGACTACATCCTCCATATCCATATGGCTCGAGGAGATGATCTCCACGCCATCAAGTACTTACCCCTCAAGCTCAAAGGGCCAGCTCGGCACTGGCTTAAAAGCCTCCCTAAAAACTCCATCGGAAGCTGGGAAGAGCTCGAAGACGCCTTTCGGGCAAATTTTCAAGGGACATATGTCCGACCACCGGATGTAGACTATTTAAGTCATATAACTCAACAGCCCAGCGAGTCAGCCCAAAAACTTTGGAACAGGTTCCTCACTAAAAAGAACCAAATAGTCGATTGTCCAGACGCTGAAGCCTTAGCAGCTTTCAAGCATAGCGTTCGAGATGAGTGGCTTGCCAGACACCTCGGTCAAGAAAAGCCGAGAACAATGGCAGCATTAACAAGCCTCATGACCCGTTTTTGCATGGGCGAGGACAGCTGGTTAGCCCGATGCAACACCAGTGACCCAAGTACATCCGAAGTCAGGGATGGGAACGGGAAATCACGATGCAGCAAGAATAAGCGCCGAAATAAAGAAGACAGCCCGAAGAGCACGGAGGTAAACGCTGGATTTAAAAGCTCTCGGCCAGGCCAGCAGAAGCCGCCTTTCAAAGGCAACAGAGATGAACTGTCCAGCCTAAACAAAATTCTGGACCAAATATGTTAGATCCACAGTACCCCCGATAAACCTGCAAATCATACCCACAGAGAATGTTGGGTCTTCAAACAGTCCGGCAAGCTCAACGCCGAGCACAAGCGACTGGATACACCAAGCGAAGACGAGGATGAGCCTCGCAAGCTAAGCACAGGGGAACAGAAGAAATTCCCACCAGAAGTCAAAATAGTCAATGTGTTACATGTGTTAAAGGGGAAAAACAAAGCGGCACCCCTAGAGAGACATGCCCGAGGGCCTATCACCACAGAGCTCCGCCACTGGTCGTCCCAACCGATCACCTTCGACCATCGGGATTACTCGGCAAGTATCCGGCAGGTAGGATGGGACGCCTTGGTATTAGATCCAATAATTGACGGATACCATTTTACACGAGTCCTGATGGACGGCGGCAGCAGTTTAAATCTGATATATCAGGACATAGTCCGCAAAAATGGGGATAGACCCAACAAAAATCTGCCGCAGTGATGCTACCTTTAAAGGAGTAACTCCATGCCCAGAGGCCCATTGCAAGGGCTCCCTGCTACTAGAGGTTATATTCGGCTTCCTCGATAACTTCCGCAGCGAAAATTTAACTTTCCACGTTGCTCCGTTCCAAAGTGGCTATCAGGCACTACTCGGACGCGAAGCCTTCGCTCGCTTTAACGCAATACCGCATTACGCTTCCCTCAAGCTCAAGATGCCCGGTCCACGCGGCATCATTACAGTAAATGGAAATATTGAGCGCTCCTTGCACGCCGAAGACGGTGCGGCCGCCTTGGCCGCCACACACTAAACGGCCTCACCAACTCAAGCATTTGACAGGTCGTTAAGACCATGGACACGGCTAGACGAGTCCGGCTCAGCTATATGTAATTAATATAGGTTTGATGGTTATACCCCTATTACTCATTTTTAACTATATATTGTTTATTTAGTATAACTTAACTTTTGCACGGTAACTTTTCAATTAAGTTCTTCTCTTTTTCAGATGACCATCATGCTACACCCGTCCAGGATACGGCACAACGGAGACACAGGCGCAGACGTGCAGCAGGGACCCGTTCCAAGTATTCTTTGTAGATTAAAACCCTGCGTAAACCTTTTTTACTGTCTCTTGTTGATTTACATCCCTCGGATTCTTAGTACAACCGAGAAGGATGCTGACGTCTTGGGATGTGGCCACGCCAGAATAATGCACGTACCTGGACACCAAGGGCTTATTACAAAGGGTACTGTTTAGACCCAGTTTACACCATAAAGATCGAATACCTTCGGGAGTGTTCGGCGTCGCGAGTTTGGCCTTATATGCATCAGCTCCGAATCATGTCTTTGGTCAAATGTTGGGTTTGCCCGGCTCCTGTGTTTTGCTGCCTTACGTTCCGCTCTATCGGCTAAGGCGGCACTAGGAGAATTACTGCGATTGTGCCCTGCTTCATCCAGACGAGAACCTCAGTAGAGAAAGCCGAAAACTGACTGTCATGATATAGCGTGAGACTGGTCAACCACTCGATGACTCATTGGAATCTTCGGGATTCCTCCGCATTAACGAAGGGACGTTTCCCGGCCAAGCATGTACGCACCCCGAATCCGGATGAGTGCGGAGCCACCAGGGGCTATATAGTAGCCCCACTGTCAAACTCCTATGGCTAAGTGAAAGTGTTAAAGCATTATAGTCCGGTTGCCTAGTTCGCTGCGCTATCACCTCCTTAATAGGACCAAGACGTTGGATTAAGTGTGAATACGCGTCTTTTGTGAACACCCCCGCATTATATGCGTGGGGGCTGAAGCCAACGACTGCAATCTTTCAGGTTATATACAGGTATACATAAACGGCCGCACAGGAGGCATCACAATACTTTCAGGAAAAAGTATAAATGCAGCCTTGATAAATTCAATAAAACATTGTTTTTACAATGGGAATACATGTCACTCAAACATAACACTCTTCGAGCATTGGGCCTCTATCGAACGAGCGCCCTTAAGAACTTCTTCAAAATAGTGCTCGGCAGCCACTCGGCCTATGGCTGAACCCTGCGTCGCGACATCGGTGGCATCCATCTTCGCCCAGTATGTTTTGACACAGGCAAGGGCCATCCGCGAGCCTTCTATGCATGCCGACCTCTTCATCGCATTAATGTGTGGCACCGCACCAAGGAACTGTTGCACGAAGCTAAAATAGCTGTTCGGCTTTGGCCTTTCCGGCCACAGATGATCCACGACAGACCTCATGGCGAGTCCGGACAATCTATTGAGTTCGGCCCATTCGGCAAGCTGATCAGTCAATGGAAGCAGACGCTCTGAAACGTTAAATTGCGACCATAATAGCTTGTCCACTTCACGATCTGTCTGATCTCGGAAGTATTCGGCCGCATCGACAGCGCTTGCTGCTAAGTCCAGATACGCGTCGGCTGAACTCCACAGCCGATCTAGAGGGGCATACCACGGATCGCCGAACTTCCTCCACAGCATAAAGGGCTTCCCAGCCACAATGTCCC
This sequence comes from Triticum dicoccoides, assembly GCF_002162155.2. Taxonomy (NCBI): domain Eukaryota; kingdom Viridiplantae; phylum Streptophyta; class Magnoliopsida; order Poales; family Poaceae; genus Triticum; species Triticum dicoccoides. Next base: position 143,588,200 of record NC_041384.1, read on the forward strand.
CAGCTTCACGCAGTTCCTCCTTCTTTGCTCTCATTGCAGAGCGGGTGTCTTTGGTCGCCATTATGGCCTTTTCGAGGTCCGTAGCCTTCGCTCGGCTTTCTTCTTCAAGAAACTTACAACGGTCGGCAGCTCTTTTAACTTCACAGCCATTTTGGCCATTTTCTATTTGCTCTCGTTATGTGCGGCCTTCTCGGCTCTCAACTCTTCGGCCGCCTTCAAAGCGGCCGCATTACTATTCCCTGCTTGCTCCTTGGCTCGGGCAAGCTCCGCCCGCAGGGCCTCCACGGTGGCAGCTCCATCTGCAGTCACAACATATTAAAGATACTGGCATCATGCTGCTCTTACTATGTGACATTCACTCTAAACATCACCTACCCTGCGCCTCGTCAAGCCGCTTGTTAACAAGCTCGATGTCGGCATCCGCCGCATCCAGTCGCCGCCTTTAGTTCGGCAACCCCATCAGTCCGCCTAGCCACCGGAGCTTCAGACACCTGCACATAAAGGCGGTCTGGTTATTACCTGGGACTACGATCCTCTGTTTGCCGTTGTTTTCGATGATAACCAGAGTCTCAGGGGCTAATATCTACACAGGGCACACCTAAAATGTGCGGTACCATGACAAATGTATTTCATTTCACGTACCTCAAAGCCCGTCAGTATACTCATAAAGGCTTCATGCAACCCGTTTTCGGTGGACGAAATCCTTTCAATCACCGTACACATTAATGTACGGTGCTCTTCTGAGATAGTTGCTTGCTCTAGCAGACCCTTCAGTACGTCTGACCGCATACCGGATGGTGCCGGACTCTTTTGATTGCTCTTTTCAAGAGCCGGATACTGAGGGCTTCAGGTGACCATGGGATTACCTTCTGGCCTTGCCGGATCCGGAGAAACTCTCCGTGATGACACTTCAAGGTCACCCGCCTCTTGAGCCGGCGAGTCCGTGGGAGGCATTTCTCTCTCCATCATCTCCGGAAGAAGATCCCCCGAAGACGAGCTCTGCTGAGAAGGGCTCAGATCCGAACTGCGAGATAAATGCTTCGGTTATCTTCCTCAGAAGTAAGGTAGTATACCTTCACTATTAAGTACTTTTTGATTACTTACAGCTCGTTAGAGGGCTGATCCCCGCATGGACTTTGTGCGGCAAGAGCACCCTCCGAGGCAGGATCCTCTGGTGGAGTTTTCTTCTCCCGTTTGGAGACCTTGGTTTCCGGATCTTCAGAGGTAGTCCTCTTTGTCGATGTCAAAACCGGCGGATCTCGGGTAGGGGGTCCCGAACTGTGCGTCTAGGCCGGATGGTATCAGGAGACAAGGGACACGATGTTTTTTACCCAGGTTCGGGCCCTCTCGATGGAGGTAATACCCTACTCCTGCTTGATTAATATTGATGATATGGGTAGTAAAAGAGTAGATCTACCACGAGATCAAGGAGGCTAAACCCTAGAAGCTAGCCTATGGTATGATTGTTGTGTATGGAGTTGATTGCCTACGGACTACAACCCTCCGGTTTATATAGACACCGGATAGGGTTAGGGTTACATAAAGTCGGTTACAATGGTAGGAGATCTTGAATATCCGCATCGCCAAGCTTGCCTTATACGCCAAGGAAAGTCCCATCCGGACACGGGACGAAGTCTTCAATCTTGTATCTTCATAGTCCAGGAGTCTGGCTGAAGGTATAGTCCGGCTACCCGAACACCCCCTAATCCAGGACTCCTTCAGTAGCCCCTAAACCAGGCTTCAATGACGATGAGTCCGGCGCGGAAATTGTCTTCGGCGTTGCAAGGCGGGTTCCTCCTCCAAGTCCTTCGTAGAAGATTGTAAACACCAAGAGTAGTGTCCGGCTCTGCAAAATAAGCTTCCACATATTGCCATAGAGAGAATAATATTAACATAAATCAAATCTGCTAACATATTCTGTAGTGCATCATCACACTACAGCCAAGTCCTTTACTCGAATCGTTTTCACTTTTCCACCTCAGCATGTTTTGCGAGGCGGTTTCCTTGGCACGTCTTGTTAAAGCAGAGATCGTGTGCCCCCCTTTTACGGGATTCTCTTCAATACGGACATGGGTTGTCAGGACCCCGACTCAATGTCACATCGATCTAGCCTGTAACACCTCATATCACTTTGCGGCCTCACGCACGGTATTCCCACGGGTGTCGCCTTACCTTTGCCCGGGACCGTTTGCGCCTTTTGGCTCACGTATATGATGATGTCGCTAGCATCCATATGATAAGGAGCCCGGGCTGACATGACTAGTCGTAAACCCAAAGTGGCACAGACTTACAGGGACAGGCATCCATGACCCAGCATCGAACGTGTCGGTCATCAGCAAGTGGGTCCGGGCTGTAGCATTGGGCTAGCAGGACTCCGGTAAACCGGGCTGTAGCGGGCTAACAGGGCTCCGGTACTCAATGCGTGACATTTCCCCGAAGGGACAGACACAGGAACGAAGAAGGACACATGCCGGCCAGCCTAAGTGTTCCGGAGCAGTAGCAAACTACCATGGCTCAATGGAAACACTAGGAGACATTTCCCGGTAAGAGAGGCTACTAAAGATAAACAACTAGATAGTCAGATCCCACACATACCAAGCATTTCAATCATACACACAATATGCTCGATATGTGCAAATACAACAAGGCATCACAACATGACTCTACGACACAAGTACTTTATTTAAAGGCTCAGAGAGCCATACATAACATACATACAAGTACGGGTCACACGACCCACATTCAAGTCATACAGTCATACAAACCAGCAGCGGAAGTAACTTGTCTGAGTACAGACAACTAGTAAAATAAAAGAGGCTTGGAAAGCCTAGCTATACTACGTGGACCTTCACAAGCTCAGGATTACCACCTGGGCCTCAGTCTACTTATCGATGTCAACTTCTACGAAGAACCCATCAGAAGGGGTTGCAGCGTCTTCTGTAAAATGTAAATTATAGCAACATGAGTACAAAGGTACCCAGCAAGACTTACGTCAGATCCTACATACATGCACATTATCAAGAAGGGTTGGTGGAGTTATTGCAGCAAGCCAGCTTTGACTCTTGGCTAAGCTATCCTACGAGACTCCAACTTGAAATGGTTTTGCGCACACGAGTCCACTACTCACCACTTCAATACACCACCGAGGATCCACCTCCGTCATCCTACGGAAGAGCCATCCTCGGCACTCACGCTTATCTTGAGATTTTTAGTAGTATACATTCACTTGTCTATGAACTGTATAAGCAACCAAGTAGTCCTTTACCGCGGACGCGGCTATTCGAATAGATCATGTTAACCCTGCAGGGGTGTACTTCTTCATACATGTTTCCACCACTTAGCGTCTGCACACGACATGTGCTCAGTAGACTTCAAGCGAAAGCCGACGTGGGTGTAGAACACGACCTACCTAAACACCTAAGTCTGTAGTCCAGGTTTATCGCCTATCCAGGTTCCATCCGCAGGGAGTCCGGCCGAGGTTTCCCATACGGACCCGAACGATTTGTACATGGTTCCCGAGATACCTAACGGGTATTCGATACACCATGCCACGTACCTACCGCATCACAGCCCACCCCGCGGGTCAGCGCTGTCCACGGCCTCCAGTAAGCTACAAACACCAGAAACTACTTGCAACTCCTGGACAGAGGACTAGGGTGAATAAGAAGTCGAGCGGGGTCATATTTCAGGGCCCAATGCATGGTAGTAGCTGAATCTTAAATCACGCATACAGATCTCAGTTCTTAAGGTCGGCTTCAATGGAACATCCCACCATGTACTCCTACATGGCCTCTCATCGATACCTTTACCAAATCGTGTTCACCACATCACTCTCATTACCGACATGATCATTTCACTCTAGCCCATCACCCAGATGAAGCAGACCTGACACGTCTCTAAGCATAGCGGGCATAGCAAGGTAGGAACAACACATACATATGGCTCAATCAATTCCTACACATGCTAGTGGGTTTCATCTAATTACTATGGCAATGACAGGTCATGCAGAGGAAATGGGTTCAACTACCGTAGCACACAACAGTTTGAAACGCGTTGTCTTAATGCAATAAAAGAGAGCAAGAGCGAGAACATGGGATTGTATCGATATGATCAAATGGTTGGTTGCTTACCTGATGGATCGATGCACGGATACGGTTCTTCGCTAGGGTAATCACGGTACTCCTCGGAGGCAGAACCTGCCGCAAAGAACACCGATACACAACCATCACCAAATAATGTGCGGCAATATGATGCATGCATGAAACATGGCAATATGAGTGTGTCGGGGTAATGCAACTAAAACCAGATGGGTTTGAATCAATTTGAACCAAAGATTCAAATTTCAAACTCATAAATGGCCCTTTAAAGTGTTTTATCTTGTTCTGCACTAAACCTCAAGTTAGTTTGTTTAAACATGCATGAAACTAGTACAGATGGATAGATTGGATTTTTCTGATCATTTTTCATATATAATTTGTTTGATTTGGAGCTACGGTTGAATTTATATGAATTTTTGAAGTTTGCAACAATTTCTGGAATTTATAAATCATTTTAGATTTATTTTAATTTCAGAAAAGGTTTACTGCGTCAGCATGAGGTCATGCTGACCTCAGCAAGTCAACAGACCGGCCCAGGTCAAACTGACCAGTGGGTCCAGGGTGTCAGTGGATAATTAACTAATTTAATTTAGTTTAAACTAATCTGGATAATTAGCAGAAGGGGGCCCCACCTGTCATTGACTCAACAGAGTCAACCAGGGCCCACCCGTGGTCAAAGTCAAAATGGTTGCACCGGTGTTTAGCCGCCGGTGATCCCGACGCGGCGGCGGAAGTGGTTTTGGCCGTTCCGGCCACCAAATGGGTCGCGGAGGGCATCGGGGTGGAGCTGAGGACGAGCCGCGGCTCTTGGTGGAGTCAGTTGGGGTCGGGGTGGCCGGAGTTGGCGTCGGCGACGACCTAGGCGGTCACCGGAGTTCGGGTGCAGGCAAACTCGGGGCTAGGGTGTGCGGTGAGGTGCGGGAAGTGCACGGTTGGACTCAACGCAACGTGGTGAGTGCGTTGAACACCGTGAGTTGGCCGGAGGATGGCCGGGAGCACGTCGGCGACGAGATCCGCGGCGGTGCGTGCGGGTGATCTTCGTGCGGTGGCTACACGGCTCGGGGGCGAGAGAGGAAGGGTAGGAGGGGTAGCTAGGCTCACAGAGCACCCATAAAGGTCACCGGCGGGGTCGGGGACGAGCTGATGCGGCGACGGCGTTGAAGGGGATCTCCGGCGACGGCGAACTCGGGCGAGGTCGGTGCGGTGGACTCGGGCCTCACGAGCACGCCGGGCTCGGTTAGCTCGACGAAGTGGACGGCGGCGGAGCTCCTGGACACCACAAGACGGAGCACGGGCGGCGGGGAGCGCGACTACGATGATGGAGCGGCGGCGGTGGCGTCGGCCATGGCTGGGGAGCGCGAGGGGGAGGAGTTGGAGAGGAGGGGGGCGTCTGGGGGGTTCGGGGGAGAGAGACGGGTCGATCCACGTCGTTAGCCGGGTGAGTGGAGCGGCGAGGCGGCGAGCAGGTGCGTGGCACCCATGCGGTGCTCGCCGTCGAGCACCTTGCCTGCCTGCCTGGCCGGCAAGCAGCTCGCTGGCGCGGCGCTGGGCTGGGCCGGCAGGTGGGCCGGGTTGCAGGCACCAGGTAAGTTTTCCTTTCTGTTTTTCTGTTTTTTATTTATTCTGTAAGTTTGTTGAATTATTAAAAATACTTAGGCAACTCCTAAAATCACCAAACTGCTTCTGGTCCATAGTTGGATTATTTCCAACATGAAACATTTTAGTTTGGAGATATTTGAGCATTTGAAATATTTTATAAATTTAAAATGCTCAAATTCAAATAATTATCATTTAATTCAAAGACCCTAAGATGACCTAGAAAATGGTGCAACACTTTTGGCAGAGGTTCTGAACCAAGACAAAAATGATGGACATTTTAGAAGGGCATTTCAGGTTCATTGAATTATTTTTAGTAAACCCTAGTTGTTTCAGAGGGGGCTGGGGGTTCTGACATCCCCATTTCAGGTTTCTGTTGAAAGAATAAACATGATGCAACACTCTAATGCATGAACTAGCTAGGGTGTGACAACTCACCCCCACTCAAAAGAATCTCGTCCCGAGATTTGGGTTCCTCCGGGAAGAAGGCGGGATACTCGAGTCGAAGAGGATCCTCCCTTTCCCAAGTTGCTTCATTCTCAGAATGGTGCGACCATTGAACCTTGAGAAACTTGATATTATGACGTCGAGTGGTATGCTCAGCTTGATCGAGGATACGAACGGGGTACTCTCGATACGTGAGATTATCTTGGAGATCAAGCGTTTCGTGGTCTACTCCACGGATAGGATTCGAGAAGCAACGCCTGAGTTGAGAAACGTGGAAGACGTCGTGGACTCTGGAGAGATGCGGAGGTAGTTCCAATTGGTAGGCAACTTCTCCTCGTTTTGCGAGAATGCGAAAGGGTCCAATGTAACGAGGAGCCAATTTGTCCTTGATACCGAAGCGATGGGTTCCCTTCAGAGGATAACCCGAAGGTAAGCCTTCTCGTCAACCTCAAAAGTCATAGCCTTATGTTTTCGGTCATATTGACTCTTTTGACGAGATTGGGCTGTTTTCAACTTTTCACGAATGATGCGAACTTGCTCTTCTGCTTCCTGAATCATATCCGGGCCAAAGAATTGTCTTTCCCCGGTTTCTGACCAGTTAAGAGGCGTTCGACACCTTCGTCCATAGAGAACTTCAAAAGGGGCTTTGCCCAAGCTAGATTGATAGCTGTTGTTATAAGCGAATTCGGCAAATGGAAGGCACTTCTCCCAATCCATTCCGAATGAGATAACAGAGGCTCGAAGCATGTCTTCTAGAATCTGGTTGACGCGTTCCACTTGACCACTTGATTGAGGGTGGAAAGCGGTACTAAAAGAAAGGCGGGTTCCCATAGCATTTTGGAAACTTTCCCAAAATCGAGAGGTGAAAAGACTTCCTCAATCCGAGTTAATTTCCAAAGGAACACCATGGAGAGACACTATTCGGGAGATGTACAAGTCTGCTAACTGACTAGCAGTTATACTCTCACGAACAGGCAGGAAATGGGCCACTTTGGAAAGACGATTGATAACGACGAAGATAGCATTATTCCCTCTCTTGGTCCTGGGAAAACCGGTGATGAAGTCCATACCAATTTTATCCCATTTCCATTCAGGAATAGCTAGGGGTTGAAGGGTGCCAGCAGGCCGTTGATGCTCTGCTTTTACACGACGGCAGACGTCGCAATTAGCAATATACTGAGCAATTTCTCTCTTCATCCTAGTCCACCAGAACCTCTGGCGTAGATCCTGATACATCTTGGTACTACCGGGATGAATGGTGAAAGGAGATTCATGAGCCTCCTTAAGGATCAACTGCCGTAGATGCTGGTTCTTGGGAACCACTAAACGGTTCTCAAAGTACACAACACCATGATCATTTGTGGAGAAACATCTAGCACCTCCGCTAGCAATGTTCTCCTTGATCTTAGATATTCCCTTATCTCGCTTTTGGGCAGCGATGATTTGATCCGTAAGAGTAGGTTTCGCCACCAAGGTGGAAAGAAATCCTTGAGGAACAATGTGAAGGTTAAGCTTCCAAAATTCCTCATGGAGAAGCGGTTGACTTTGTTGTAACATCAGGTTGTTACAATAAGATTTACGACTTAGCACATCAGCCATGACGTTGGCTTTCCCTGGGGTGTAAGTTATTCCTAAGTCGAAATCTGTGATCAACTCGACCCAACGTCTTTGCCTGAGATTCAAATCCGGTTGGGTGAAGATGTACTTCAGACTTTGGTGATCAGTGAATATTTCGCAATGATTACCGAGGAGGTAATGTCGCCAGGTTTTAAGTGCATAGACTACAGCTGCAAGCTCTAGATCATGAGTAGGATAATTCTCCTCATGTGGATGCAATTGCCGTGAAGCGTAAGCAACTACGTGTCGATCTTGCATGAGAATGCAACCTAGTCCTTGTCGCGAGGCGTCGCAGTAGATAACAAAGTCCTTAGAGAAATCTGGCGGTACCAATACGGGAGCAGATGTCAGGCGTCTTTTCAGTTCTTGAAAGCTGTGCTCACATTGTGGAGTCCACTCGAACTTTTTATCTTTCTTGAGGAGTTCGGTTAGAGGTTTGGCAACTTTGGAGAAATTCTTGACAAAGCGACGGCAATAGCTCACTAGGCCAAGGAAACTCCGAACTTGCTTGACCGATTCAGGTGGAGCCCAATTAAGGACGGCTTGAACTCGCTCAGGGTTAACAGCAATGCCTTTACCAGAAATTACATGTCCAAGATAGGTCACTTCTGGCAACCAGAATTCACATTTAGAAAATTTGGCATAAAGGCGATGCTCTCGAAGTTTCTTCAACATTAGCCTTAGGTGTTCGGCATGTTCTTCCTCGTTCTTGGAGTACATGAGTATATCATCGAGGTAAACCACGACAAATTTATCCAAATACTCCATGAAGATTGAGTTCATCAATCGAGAGAAGGTGGCTGGAGCATTGGTTAAACCGAAGGACATGACGGTGTACTCGTATTGGCCATAACGAGTAACAAAGGCCATTTTCGGAATGTCCCCGTTTCTGATTTTGATTTGATGGTAGCCCAACCTCAAATCCATTTTAGAGAAGACTGAGGATCCAGCAAGCTGATCATACAGATCGTTGATCCTGGGGAGCGGATACTTGTTCTTAATTGTGACGAAGTTGACAGGTCGATAATCTACAACCATCCGGTTCGTACCATCCTTCTTCTTGACGAAGAGGACGGGGCAAGCCCAAGGAGATGAACTAGGTCGGATGAAACCCTTTTTCAAGGACTCATCGAGTTGTTTATTAAGCTCGGCTAGTTCAAAAGGTGCCATCTTGTAGGGTCTTCTGGAAATCGGGACAGTTCCTGGAATGAGATCTATCACGAATTCGACATCTCTGTCAGGTGGAACACCTGGCAATTCCTCTGGGAAGACATCCGGAAAGTCACGGACTACCGGAACGTCCTCAAGGTCTGGCAAAGGGTTGGCGTTAAGAGAATATAACTGTCGCTTGGCTATTCGGGTCAAGACATTGACTATCTTCCCCGAAGGATGGGTGAGTTGAACAGTCCTAGAGAAGCAATCAATTTTGGCATGATGGGCTGACATCCAGTCCATACCCAAGATGATATTAATATCCGAAGATTTGAGGGCTATCAAAGATGCGAGAAAAACAAGTTTGTCGACTTGAATTTCATTTCCATGGCTTACTCTAGAAGTTTGCCATTTGGATCCCGGAGTTTGAATTACCATAGAGGTGGGCATCTCACAGAATGTGGTGTTATGCAGACGAGCATAGCTCTCGGATATAAATGAATGAGATGCTCCTGTATCGAAAAGAACAGATGCCGGGTGGCAATTAACAAGGAGCGTACCGAGAACGACGTTGGGATCTTCTTGAGCCTCTTCCGCAGAAACACAATTAACATGGCCACGAGCAATGGTGGCCGGCTTGGCGTAGAACACTTTCCCTGTCGGCTTGCCGCGACCAACAGTTTTTGCTGTCTGGTTGGGGTTGGTTTGGGGACACTCGCGCATATAGTGGCCTGATTCCCCACACTTGAAACAAGTCACGGAACTGGTACGTGGAGGAGCATTATTGGTTGGACCACCATAGGGCTTGGCTGGTGCATATGGCTGAGCTGGGCGAGGCGCCTGGAAGGATGGCCTCGGTGTGAACCTGGGTGACAGGGCAGTGTTAGGCACCCACACGCGGCGCTTCTGAGGACCAGCACCGGATGAAGAACCCAAGTCACGGCCATGCTTGCGTGTTGCTTCATAATCAGTCTGACCAGTCTCAGCACTAATGGCTTTGTTAAAAAGCTTCTGAAAAGATGTGCACTCATGCAGACGAAGGTCGCGGCGAAGCTCAGGACTAAGCCCCTTACGGAACCTTGCCTGCTTCTTGGCATCAGTAGAAACTTCCTCCGTTGCATAATGGGCAAGGTTACCAAACTCCCTGCTGTAAGCGTCAACAGAGAGTTGACCTTGAGTGAAACTACAGAACTCCTCACGTTTACGGTCCATGAGACCCTCCGGAATGTGATGTTCACGGAAAGCCTCGCTGAATTCAGCCCAGACATGGTCCGCTGGGCGCATAGCTCCATAATTCTCCCACCATAGACTGGCGGGGCCTTCAAGATGATATGCAGCAAAGGTGACCTTGTCAACCTCAGCTACTAGCGCAGAATGCAGTTTGTGAGAAATACTGCGAAGCCAGTCATCAGCGTCGAGAGGCTCGACGGAGTGGTGGAACGTGGGTGGATGTAACTTGATGAAATCACTGAGTGACACCAAGTTAGTCCTCTGATGGTGTGCTATGTTCTGTTCAATACGCTCCAACAAACGGTTGGTCTCCCGCTTGTTTCTCTCAGCCTCTAGCATAACTTCCGCCAGAGAGGGAGGGTGAGGCAGATTTGTATCCCCAACTCTACTGCCTTCGGCCTGCTCTGGGGGAGCAGGGTTGTTGCGGGTGTTGACCATCCTAGGAAAAACAAGACAATGGTTTAGTCCAACATGACAAGATTCCGACATAGAATGTAGAATGTAATGGACAACTCAGAATGCAAGATGATCATCCATATGACATGGTAGATACAGAAACTACTTCTTTTATTCCATCGTCATACACACCATACGAGGTTTAGTACAAGACCAACAAGTACTACTACGGTGAGAGGAGGATTACATATCATCGGAGGCATCCCAAGCTCCTATACATTATTTTTCCTACACCCCCGGAATTACTACACGCTAAGTCATATTCCACAAGTCACGCAGGATGGTGGAAATACAACTATTACAATACCTAGTGGATCTACTACTATCTCAGTCATCTCCGTAGTAGTTCTCATAGAAGTCTCCTCCATAGCCTCGAAGTTCAACATGAGCATCCGGAAACAAACGGTCCTGAGGAGCCTGTGGACCAAAAGGGCTAGGGTGAGGTCTTGGACCAACAAACGGTGGCCTGCGAGGACCACGAGGTGGGGTGATGCCTCCCACATCACGCCAATCCATCATGTCCGGCAGAGCAGACCTAACAGGATACAGATCTCTCATATCCATGCATCCAGCTTGCACAGCCGGTGCAAACCGAGTCAAGGTGGCCCAATGATCGGCGCGGGTGTTGAAAAGCTCCATTCTCAAGGCCCGATTCTCTCGGTCCTTATCCTCGAGCAACTCAGCAGTGGTGCGAGTTAGTGAGTCCTCCTGACTGGGGTCAGCATAGATAGCCCGGAGATAACCGTGCGCTCCAGGAAGTGAAGCCGACATATACCAGAAGTCGGTGTTGCAAAGCAGGCCAGTCCTGACTCGCATGATGGTCATCATAGAATAAGCCGCATCTTGCACAGCCATCTCAATAGTAACACCGAGCCCATAGGAACAGTGAAGAGCCTCGGTAGAACCAGGATAAGAGGGAAATATCCGGACGGTGCAAAGATACTAGCTTTGATTAAAATCTCGAAACTGCTCTTCGACCGTGTATTCGGGATACCAACGGTAACCCGTCTCGATCATCACTCGGACTAACATGGCCGTATGACCGGTCACACCAATGCATCGGGTCAGGCGAACCACTTGATTTTGGTCGCGAGTGGCCATCTGAAAGCACAACCATAATGCAAAGGCATTAGAATTTCTAGCAAAATTTCGACAGCATAACGGCTGTAAATGCTCAAGAAGGGTTTGAGACATTTATCAAAAAATTGCATAGACACTCAACAATATCATATCAATGTTCTGGGTTCAACTTATCAGCATAACAAGGTAGTAGAACTGAACTAAACTTGTAGTCATCAAACCTATAAGGTACTACTGATTCGTAACACGTGAACCTGATAGAGAGAGAAGATCCTAATCCTTAATCCCCGGTAGAAGAATGGACTAACTCAGATCAGAATGCCATGAGGTAAAGAAGTAAAAGGAGCCTTACATACCATCCCACAATCAATTCCCCTACATATAACTAAAGCATTTCTAGACTCAACATCGACCAGTTTGGCTTGGAGAACCTACAGGCAGTCCGGCTCTGATGCCAACGCTGTCAGGACCCCGACTCAATGTCACATCAATCTAGCCTGTAACACCTCATATCACTTTGCGGCCTCACGCACGGTATTCCCACGGGTGTCGCCTTACCTTTGCCCGGGACCGTTTGCGCCTTTTGGCTCACGTATATGATGATGTCGCTAGCATCCATATGATAAGGAGCCCGGGCTGACATGACTAGTCGTAAACCCAAAGTGGCACAGACTTATAGGGACAGGCATCCATGACCCAGCATCGAACGTGTCGGTCATCAGCAAGTGCGTCCGGGCTGTAGCACTAGGCTAGCAGGACTCCGGTAAACCGGGCTGTAGCGGGCTAACAGGGCTCCGGTACTCAATGCGTGACATTTCCCCGAAGGGACAGACACAGGAACGAAGAAGGATACATGCCGGCCAGCCTAAGTGTTCCGGAGCAGTAGCAAGCTACCATGGCTCAATGGAAACACTAGGAGACATTTCCCGGTAAGAGAGGCTACTAAAGATAAACAACTAGATAGTCAGATCCCACACATACCAAGCATTTCAATCATACACACAATATGCTCGATATGTGCAAATACAACAAGGCATCACAACATGACTCTACGACACAAGTACTTTATTTAAAGGCTCAGAGAGCCATACATAACATACATACAAGTACGGGTCACACGACCCACATTCAAGTCATACAGTCATCCAAACCAGCAGCGGAAGTAACTTGTCTGAGTACAGACAACTAGTAAAATAAAAGAGGCTTGGAAAGCCTAGCTATACTACGTGGACCTTCACAAGCTCAGGATTACCACCTGGGCCTCAGTCTACTCATCGATGTCAACGTCTACGAGGAACCCATCAGAAGGGGTTGCAGCGTCTTCTGTAAAATGTAAATTATAGCAACATGAGTACAAAGGTACCCAGCAAGACTTACGTCAGATCCTACATACATGCACATTATCAAGAAGGGTTGGTGGAGTTATTGCAGCAAGCCAACTTTGACTCTTGGCTAAGCTATCCTACGAGACTCCAACTTGAAATGGTTTTGCGCACACGAGTCCACTACTCACCACTTCAATACACCACCAAGGATCCACCTCCGTCATCCTACGGAAGAGCAATCCTCGGCACTCACGCTTATCTTGAGATTTTTAGTAGTATCCATTCACTTGTCTATGAACTGTATAAGCAACCAAGTAGTCCTTTACCGCGGACGCGGCTATTCGAATAGATCATGTTAACCCTGCAGGGGTGTGCTTCTTCATACATGTTTCCACCACTTAGCGTCTGCACACGACATGTGCTCGGCAGACTTCAAGCGAAAGCCGACTGGGTGTAGACCACGACCTACCTAAACACCTAAGTCTCTAGTCCAGGTTTATCGCCTATCAAGGTTCCATCCGCAGGGAGTCCGGCCGAGGTTTCCCATACGGCCCCGAACGATGTGTACAGGGTTCCCGAGATACCTAATGGGTATTCGATACACCGTGCCACGTACCTACCGCATCACAGCCCACCCCGCGGGTCAGCGTTGTCCACGGCCTCCAGTAAGCTACAAACACCAGAAACTACTTGCAACTCCTGGACAGAGGACTAGGGTGAATAAGAAGTCGAGCGGGGTCATATTTCAGGGCCCAATGCATGGTAGTAGCTGAATCTTAAATCACGCATACAGATCTCAGTTCTTAAGGTCGGCTTCAATGAAATAACCCACCATGTACTCCTACATGGCCTCTCATCGATACCTTTACCAAATCGTGTACACCACATCACTCTCATTACCGACATGATCATTTCACTCTAGCCCATCACCCAGATGAACCAGACCTGACACGACTCTAAGCATAGCAAGCATAGCAAGTTAGGAATAACACATACACATGGCTCAATCAATTCCTACACATGCTAGTGGGTTTCATCTAATTACTGTGGCAATGACAGGTCATGCAGAGGAAATGGGTTCAACTACCGTAGCACACAGCAGTTTGAAACGCGTTGTCTTAATGCAGCAAAAGAGAGCAAGAGCGAGAACATGGGATTGTATCGATATGATCAAACGGTTGGTTGCTTGCCTGTTGGATCGATGCACGGATACGGTTCTTCGCTAGGGTAATCACGGTACTCCTCGGAGGCAGAACCTGCCGCAAAGAACACCGATACACAACCATCACCAAACAATGTGCGACAATATGATGCATGCATGAAACATGGCAATATGAGTGTGTTGGGCTAATGCAACTAAAACCAGATGGGTTTGAATCAGTTTGAACCAAAGATTCAAATTTCAAACTCATAAATGGCCCTTTGAAGTGTTTTATCTTGTTCTGCACTAAACCACAAGTTAGTTTGTTTAACCATGCATGAAACTAGTACAGATGGATAGATTGGATTTTTCTGATCATTTTTCATATATAATTTGTCTGATTTGGAGCTACGTTTGAATTTATATGAATTTTTGAAGTTTGCAACAATTTCTGGAATTTATAAATCATTTTAGATTTATTTTAATTTCAGAAATGGTTTACTGCGTCAGCATGAGGTCATGCTGACCTCAGCAAGTCAACAGACCGGCCCAGGTCAAACTGACCAGTGGGTCCAGGGTGTCAGTGGATAATTAACTAATTTAATTTAGTTTAAACTAATCTGGATAATTAGCAGAAGGGGCCCCACCTGTCATTGACTCAACAGAGTCAACCAGGGCCCACCCGTGGTCAAAGTCAAAATGGCTGCACCGGCGTTTAGCCGCCGGCGAGGCCGACGCGGCGGCGGAAGTGGTTTTGGCTGTTCCGGCCACCAAATGGGTCGCGGAGGGCATCGGGGTGGAGCTGAGGACGAGCCGCGGCTCTTGGTGGAGTCAGTTGGGGTCGGGGTGGCCGGAGTTGGCGCCGACGACGACCTAGGCAGTCACCGGAGTTCGGGTGAAGGCGAACTCGGGGCTAGGGTGTGCGGTGAGGTGCGGGAAGTGCACGGTTGGACTCAACGCAACGTGGTGAGTGCGTTGGACACCGTGAGTTGGCCGGAGGATGGCCGGGAGCACGTCGGCGACGAGATCCGCGGCGGTGCGTGCGGGTGATCCTCGTGCGGTGGCTACACGGCTCGGGGGCGAGAGAGGAAGGGTAGGAGGGGTAGCTAGGCTCACAGAGCACCCGTAAAGGTCACCGGCGGGGTCGGGGAAGAGCTGATGCGGCGACGGCGTTGAAGGGGATCTCCGGCGACGGCGAACTCGGGCGAGGTTGGTGCGGTGGACTCGGGCCTCACGAGCACGCGGAGCTCGGTTAGCTCGACGAAGTGGACGGTGGCGGAGCTCCTGGACACCACGAGACGGAGCACGGGCGGCGGGGAGCGTGGCTACGACGATGGAGCGGCGGCGGTGGCGTCGGCCATGGCTGGGGAGCGCGAGGGGGAGGAGCTGGAGAGGAGAGGGGGCGTCTGGGGGGTTCAGGGGAGAGAGAGGGGTCGATCCACGTCGTTAGCCGGGTGAGTGGAGCGGCGAGGCGGCGAGCAGGTGCGTGGCACCCATGCGGTGCTCGCCGTCGAGCACCTTGCCTGCCTGCCTGGCCGGCAAGCAGCTCGCTGGCGCGGCACTGGGCTGGGCCGGCAGGTGGGCCGGGTTGCCGGCGCCAGGTAAGTTTTCCTTTCTGTTTTTTTGTTTTTTATTTATTTTGTAAGTTTTTTGAATTATTAAAAATACTTAGGCAACTCCTAAAATCACCAAACTGCTTCTGGTCCATAGTTGGATTATTTCCAACATGAAACATTTTAGTTTGGAGATATTTGAGCATTTGAAATATTTTATAAATTTAAGATGCTCAAATTCAAATAATTATCATTTAATTCAAAGACCCTAAGATGACCTAGAAAATGGTGCAACACTTTTGGCAGAGGTTCTGAACCAAGACAAAAATGATGGACATTTTAGAAGGGCATTTCAGGTTCATTGAAATTATTTTTAGTAAACCCGAGTTGTTTCAGAGGGGGCTGGGGGTTCTGACATCCCCATTTCAGGTTTCTGTTGAAAGAATAAACATGATGCAACACTCTAATGCATGAACTAGCTAGGGTGTGACATGGGTAACCCAATCGTGCCCGTTAGCACGTTTTCTCGATTAAAGGCGAGTCCCAAACGGTTACGGGGAGGGCTCCTGGTATTCAACCTATTATAAAGAGACCAAGGCCTTACTCCTTTTTCCAATCTCAAACGAGTTCGCCCGTCGCCTCGAGTTCCAACACCCTAGGCTCCAGATTCCAGGCGCTTCGGACCTTCGACAATGTCCGGTTCTGACCTTCAAGGCCGATGGCGGAGGAGGACGTGCGAAAGTTGAGAGAGGTTAAGTTCTTGACCGCCGAAATTTCGCATAGGTTGCCTGCTCAAAGGAAGGCTATTCCCAGTCCCCAGCCCGGTGAGAGCGTAGTGTTCATGTCTCACTTCCTTCGGGGGTTAGGCTTCCCGATGGATCCCTTCGTGAGGGGGCTGCTGTTTTATTACGGGCTGGAATTTCATGACTTATCTCCGGAGTCCATCCTCCACATTTCCTCATTCATCGTTGTGTGCGAAGCGTTCCTCCGTGTTACTCCTCACTTCGGATTATGGCTCAAGACTTTTGGAGTGGAGCCGAAGATGGTCGAGGGATGGCACGCAGAGTGCGGAGGCGCTGTCATAAGTAAGAATGCTGATACTCCATGGCCCGAGGGCTCCTTTCAAGAGGTGCTCGGCTTGTGGCAACGAGAATGGTTCTATATCACCGTTCCCAGGAGCGCCAAGTGGGCGGCGCCTCTTGCCTTTCGCTCGGGTCCCCCATCACGGCTAGCGTCATGGGTCAACAAAGGATTAGATTGGGGGTTATCCAAAGACATGCCCCTGTTACAGGGACGAATTAAGGATCTCTTGGAAGGAGACCTCAGTTTGGTCAAGGTGACGCAGGTCATGCTGATTCGCCGAATATTGCCCAGCAAACGTCGCCCCCTTCGCCTGTGGGAGTTTAATCCAGAGGGACCGCGAGCTCTCCAGAATTTTATGGGCACAACACCCGCGGAGATGTATAGACTCTTCTTCGGATCACAAGAGATGTGTTCGGATTTAACCGTGGACGCAGGCCTAAGCTGCAATCGTCCGGATACTCAAGTAAGCAACCTTGTGCTCGGACCTTCTATCCGTATAATTGTCATAAACTTGCCCTTATAAGAGTCGTCCTTTTAAACAGGAGTGGATAGTGAAGGCAAAGCTGATCAGGTGTCCGGCTCCCCTTCCTGAAACCAGGCCGGATCCCGTGTTGGTTAGGATGCTGGAGATAATGCCTTTGGAGGGGGAGGACAAGGAAGCTATGGCCTCCTCTAAGGAGGCTTCTCCGAAGGGAGGAACCGACAATTCCTCTCCTAAGGGGAACAAGAGAGCCGCCTCTAACGACCCGGAAACCATGGCCTCGAAACGGGGGAGAAAATCCTCGTCTGAGGGTCCGACGCTGGGGAGTTCCTCGGCCGGACTACGCCCTCAAGGGGATCAGCCCTCCAGCGAGCCGTAAGTAGAGAGAGGTTTTCCTTTTGAGGGATGAGAGAAATCCTTGATTTATATCTGAGAAGATTAACCGAAATTTTACCTTGTAGCTCGGACCTCAGCCCTTCTCAGCAGAGCTCGTCTTCGGGGGATCTTCTTCTGGAGATGATGGAGAGCGGGATGCCTCCCCTGCCGTACCGCCTAGCAAGGCGAGCGACCCTGAGGTGTTGTCGCGGAGGGTTTCTCTGAATCTGGCAGGGGCGGAAGATAGCTATGTGGCCCCCCAAGGCTCTCCACATCCGGCCTTTGAAAGAGGCCATAGGACAAGTCCGGCACCGTCTGGTGCTCGGCCGAAGGAGCTAAAGATTCTGCTGGGGCGAGCTTCTATCTCAGAGGAGCACCGTGCATTGATGGGCACGGTGATTGAAAGGATTCCATCCGCAGAAAGCGGATTGCATGAGGCCGTCAAAAGTTTACTGATGGGTTTTGAGGTACGTTAGATAATGTACACTTTTGTTAGTTGCGCATAAGTAAGATGCACCCTGTGTAGATAGTAGCCCCTGAGACTCTGCACGTTGTCAAGAAATGACGGCATGCAGAGGCTCATAATCCCAGGTCTAAGATGTCGCCTTTGAATGTAGGTGGCGAGGTGTCCGGAATCAAGCCGAACTAATGATGTGGCCGAACTAAAGTGGCAACTGGACGTGGCAAATGCCGACATCGCGCTTGTCAACAAGCGGCTTGATGAGGCTCAAGGTATGTAATTCTTCAGATGGCATCATGTAAGAGGAGCTTCATGCCAGTGTCTTACAATGTGTGTGCTTGACGCAGATGGTACGGCCGCCATGGAGAATCTGAGGGCAGAACTTGCCCGAGCTAAGGAGCAAGCCAGAAAAAGCGATGCGGCTGCCGAGAAGGCCCTTGAAGAGCTGAGAGACGAACAGGCTGCTCACTGCCGAAGCAAAGAAGAGATGACCGAGATGGCCGAGAAGTTAAAGAGCACTGCAGACCGTTGCAAACTTCTTGAGAAAGAAGACCGGGCGAGGCAGACGGACTTAGAGAAGGCCATTGCCGATGCCAAGGACGCTCGCTCTGCGATGAGAGCTACGAAGGAGGAGCTACGTCAGGCTGAACAGATTGCGGCTGGAAAGCCCTTTATGCTGCAGAGGAAGTTTTCGTGATCCGAAGTTTGCTCCGTTGGACCGGATGTGGAGTGTGGAGGATACCTATCTGGACTTGGCAGCGAGTGCTGCTGATGCGACCGAACACTTTCGAGATCAGAAAGATCGCAAAGTGGAAAAGCTTTTCTGGTCGCAGTTTCACAATCCAGAGCGTCCACTAGCAGTGGATGATCGTTTGGCTCAATGGGCCAAACTGAATAGGTTGTCTGGACTCGCCATGAAGTACGTCATGGGTCACCTGTGGCCGGGGAGATCGGAGCCGAAGAGTTATTTCAGCTTGGTGCAGCAATTCCTTGACGCGGTGCCGCGTATAAATGCAATGAAGAGGTCAGCATGCATAGAGGGTGCTAGGATGGCTCTTGCCCGTGTTAAGACATACTGGGCAGAGATGGAGACCATCCTTGTTGCGTCCCGAGATTCGGACAAAAGCCGAGTACCCTCCGAGCACTATTTTCAGGAAGTTCTTGAAGGCGCTCATGTAATAGAGACGTAGTGCCCGAAAGATGCTATGTTATGATAGCATATGTAATTATGAAGTAATATTTTGATAAACTGTAGTGGCCTTTTTTATACTTGTGCCTCCAAGTATTGTGAACACCTCCTGTGCGGCCGTTTTAAGATATATATATATATATATATATATATATATATATATATATATATATATATATATATATATATATATATATATATATATATATAGAATCTGAAAGATGGCAGTCGTAGGCTTCAGCCCCCACGCACATAGTGCGGGGGTGCTCGCAGAAGACACATTTTCACACTTAACCCAACGTCTTGGTCCTATAAAGGAGGTGATAGCGCAGCGGGCCAGGCAACCGGACTATAATGCTTTAACACTTTCACTTAGCCATAGGAGTTTGACAGTGAGACTATTTAGGTAGCTCCTTGGTGGCAACTGCGCTCGTCCGAGTTCGGGGCGCGTATGTGCCTGACCGGGAAGCGGCCCTTCGTTAAAGCGGAGGAATCCGATAGATTCCGATAGGTCATCGAGTGGCTGACCAGTCTCACGCTACATCATGACAGTCAGTTTTAGGCTTTCTCTACTGAGGTGCTCGCCCTGGCCGAACCGGGGGCACAATCGCAGTAGTTCTCCTGGTGCTACCTTAGCCGATAGAGCGGTACGTAAGGTAGCCGAACTCAAGAGCCGGGCAACCCAACATTTGACCAAAGACATGATTCGGAGCTGAGGCATGCCAAAACTCGCGACGCCGAACACTCCCTAAGGTGTTCGGTCTTTATGAGTGCGGGCGAAACCACACTCTTTATTAAAAAAGCCACTAGTGTCCAGGTACGTGCAAAAATTCTAACGTGGCCACATGCCAAGACGCCAGCCTCCTCCTTGGTTATATCAGAAAGAAAAAACCAGGGGATGTGTAGCAACAAGAGACAGTAAAAAAGGTTTACGCAGGGTCTTAATCTAAAAAGAATCCTTTAGGACGGGACCCTACTGCACGTCTGTGTCTGTGTCTCCATTGTGCCGTATCCTGGACGGGCGCCGCACGACGTTCATCTGTAAAAGAGAGGAACTGAGTTTAAAACGGGTCGTGCCGAGAAAGTTTAAAATAAGCAAAGTATAAAGTAAGATATATAAGATTGAGCTTTATTGTCTCTTATTGTATATGCATGGAGCCCCTGGTGCGGGGGTATATGGCTTCTAGGCCTGCATCAATGATGATTTTGCGCCGAACTCGTCTATCCGCGTTCGTGGTCTTGAATGACCTATTTTGAAGTTTTTTGGCCGGTGAGGCCATTTTGCTGTGGGGCTGTCAAAGCGGCCGCACAGTCCTCCGCTTGGGGAGGCGCACTTTAGTGCTTCCCCTTCAAAGAGATGATGCCCCTTGTTGCGGCATTGCGTTAAAGCGGGCGAGAGCTTCGCGTCCCAGTAGTGCTTGATAGCGACTTGAGAACGGGACGATATGGAAGGTCAGCTTTTCGCGGCGGAGGTTATCGGCAGAGCCGAATGTGACTGTGAGCCAGAGAAAACCCGTACAATGGGTGTCCGGACCAAGTATTACCCCTTGAAAGGAGGTTTTGCTGCGGTGGATTCTTGCTGAGTTTATCCCCATGTGCTGGATTGTATCCTGATATATCAGGTTTAGTCCACTGCCGCCGTCCATAAGGACATTTGAAAACTGGAGTCCGCCAATTATTGGATCGAGTATCAAGGTAGTCCAGCCTACATTCTTGATATTCCTAGAATAATCTAGCTGATCGAAGATGAGCGGTTTTGACAACTAGTGGCAGGACCCTTTGGGGATGGGCCGTGTGGTGCGTACCTTTACGGGCGCCGCACGTTTTGTTATGTGAAGTGAGTTCACTGTTTTTACTTCTTGTGGGAAGTTCTTTTGTTTCCTGGTGCTCTGCTTTTGGGGTTCGTCCTCGTCTTCGCTTGGTGTGTCGAGCCCCTTGTGTTTGGCATTGAGTCTGCCGGATTGTTTAAAAACCCAACAGTATTTGTGGGTATGGTTAGCAAGCTTCCCGGGAGTACTATGTATCTGACATATCTTGTCCAGGATTTTATTTAGGTTGGATGGATCGTCCTTGTTATCCTGGGGGGTGATTTTTCCCGATTTCGTCGTGAGCCTTTGAATCCTGCATTGACTGTCGTGCTCTTCGGACTTTTGTCCTTAGTCCAGCGGCTGTCCTTGTTGCGTCGCGGTTTTCCGTTTCCATCCCTAGTTTCGGATGTACTTGGGTCGCTGGGGCTGCACCTTGCCAACCAGCTGTCCTCCCCTGCGCAAAAGCGGGTCATGAGGCTTGTTAGTGCGGCCATTGTTCTTGGCTTTTCTTGGCCCAGGTGTCTGGCGAGCCATTCGTCTCGGACGTTATGCCTGAAAGCTGCTAAGGCTTCGGCGTCCGGACAGTCGACTATCTGATTCTTTTTAGTGAGGAATCTATTCCAGAACTGCCGAGCTGATTCTCCGGATTGTTGAGTTATGTGACTAAGATCGTCTCCATCCAGAGGGCGGACATAGGTCCCTTGAAAGTTTGCTCGGAAAGCATCCTCGAGCTCTTCCCAGCTTCCAATTGTGTTTTCGGTAAGGCTTTTAAGCCAATGCCGAGCTGGCCCTTTAAGCTTAAGGGGTAGATATTTTATGGCGTGGAGATCATCTCCTCTAGCCATGTGTATGTGGAGGATATAATCCTCCATCCAAACTCCAGGGTCTGTTGTTCCATCATATGCCTCTACGTTTATGGGTTTGAATCCCTCTGGGAATTCATAGTCCAGGACCTCATCGGTGAAACATAGGGGGTGTGCGGCGCCCCTGTATTTGGGTGTGCCGGATTCCGATGATGGCTTCATAGCGTTGCTTACGAGAGCTTGCTTTCTTGGCCCATAAATGGACCTGACTGGGCCATGATGCAAATCCTTAAGTGGGTCGCATGCCGATTTAGGTGCGGCGCCGCTTGCCGCTTTATAGGGTCGTCTATACGATCGTGTTGCTTTTTCATTTTTTGAATGCGAGGGCTCTAGGGCCTCTTCATCGAATTCAGGCAGTAGCTTTCTTTTCGGATAGCTTTTAGTGCGGCGACTGCCGCCGTACTTATCTGTGGTATTGATTACTTTGCTCCATCTAATCCCGAGTGCATCTTCTGCTGTTTTTAGCTTCTGCTTCTGCTTTTTTAGGCTTCGTGCAGTTGCAACGAGCCTCTCATGGAGATTCTTCTGCTCCATAGGTTTATTCGGCGTGAGTCGTCTGGAATTCCGTTTTCGCCGGAGGAGGGGTGTTCGGTTTCTCTATCTATGTTGCCCTATTCGGACGGTTGCTCTAAGGCCTGCTCGTCATCTACCAGCTCATCCTGCTCTATGGATGGGTTTTTGTCAAGGCGGGGCTTGGGTCGTCGTTTACGCCGACGCTTTGATTGCTTTTCGGGGGGTCGATCTCCCGTCCCATCCCCTTTTTCATCGTTGTCGCTTCCTTTAGGGGTATCCACCATGTACACATCGTGAGATGAGGTGGCTGTCCAATGCCCTATGGGCGTTGGTTCATCGGTATCTCCTGCATCGTCATCCATGCTGTTGATGTCTCCCGAGTCGAAGTTGAGCACGTCGTTTAAATTGTCGACAGTGGCTACCAAGTGGGTGGTGGGTGGGCTTTGAATTTCTTCATCGTCTGTATCCCATCCTCGCTAACCGTAGTTCGGCCAGGGCTCTCCTGAGAAGGAGAGAGACTTGAGAGAGTTCAGGATATCGCCACAAGGCGGGTGCTGAAAGATGTCTGCGGCGGTGAACTCCATTATCGGCGCCCAATCGGATTCGATTGGCAGGGGCGCGGGGGGTTCGGAGTCTGGGGAGGAGTTCGGATCCTCGGAGTCACGGATCATGCAGAGTTCGGGGCTAGCGTTCGGCTCGATAGCTTTCGGGATCGCAGCCCCCGAGGTGACGTCCAACCGCTCATCCTCAATTGGAGCAATAGGCTCCGCGTTAGGGGTCCGAACCGATGCGTGTGCGGCCTCCAGGACACTGTCCGGGGGCAGAGCTAGATCATGCCCCTCGAGATAGTGCGGCGCGCTTGGCCGTGGCTCGAGCCCGTCGAAGATCAAGTCTCCGCGGATGTCAGCCGTGTAGTTTAAGCTTCCAAAGCTGACTTGATGGCCAGGGGCGTAGCTTTCGATCTGCTCCAGGTGGCCGAGCGAATCGGCCCGCAGAGCGAAGCCACCAAAGACGAAGATCTGTCCGGGGAGAAAAGTCTCACCCTGGACCGTATCGTTGTGGATGATCAAAGGAGCCATCGGGCCTAAAGGCGACGGCACAAAGGAACCCTCAATGAAAGCATCAATGTCGGTGTCAAAACCGGCGGATCTTGGGTAGGGGGTCCCGAACTGTGCGTCTAGGCTGGATGGTAACAGGAGACAAGGGACACGATGTTTTTTATCCAGGTTCGGGCCCTCTCGATGGAGGTAATACCCTACTCCTGCTTGATTAATATTGATGATATGGGTAGTACAAGAGTAGATCTACCACGAGATCAAGGAGGCTAAACCCTAGAAGCTAGCCTATGGTATGATTGTTGTGTATGGAGTTGATTGCCTACGGACTACAACCCTCTAGTTTATATAGACACCGGATAGGGTTAGGGTTACATAAAGTCGGTTACAATGGTAGGAGATCTTGAATATCCGCATTGCCAAGCTTGCCTTCTACGCCAAGGGAAGTCCCATCCGGACACGGGACGAAGTCTTCAATCTTGTATCTTCATAGTCCAGGACTCCGGCTGAAGGTATAGTCTGGCTACCCAAACACCCCCTAATCCAGGACTCCCTCACTCTTCCTCCCCCGGGGCGATGGAACGTCAGATTCTTCCCCTTGGTTATCCTCCCTCGCGGAGGCGCTCATTCCCTTGGTTGGAATAGGTAGCGGGGGAGGCCCGCTTTCACCCCCTTTATTCTCCCCTTTGTCTTGCCTTGAGGGCACCGGGCGAGGTGCTGGCTCGAGCATCTTTTCCAGCACCGGATTGTCCAAGCCTTCGGGAAGGTGAGCCAGACACCGGATCATCTTCGCCTTTGTTATCCAGTCCTGGTCAAAGAGTGATTCTTCAGAATGATGTCATGATAAAAGAAAGACAGTGTGTTCAACTAGAGGATTACTTACTTGGGCCGCGGTGCGGTTGCTGCTCAGGCCCACGTCATCATTGGTGTCTGGACACTCTATTTGGGGTTCGAAGAACGACTTGTACATCTCCTTGCGCATCAGGCCGAGGAAATTCTGAATAGCGTGCGGTCCTTCTGGGTTGAATTCCCACAAGCGGAGGGGCCGGCGTTTGCAAGGCTGGACTCGACGAACCAGCATGACTTGCACTACCATAACCAAACTAAAATCTCCCTCGAAGAGATCTCAGATGCGGCTCTACAGTATGGGCACATCCTTGGCTGGACCCCAGCTCAGCCCCCTACTGATCCATGACATCAGTTGTGGTGGAGGGCCCGAGCGAAAGGCGGGGGAAGCTACCCACTTGGCACTTCTGGGAGCGGTGACATAGAACCACTCCCGTTGCCATAGTCCAGACACCTCTAGAAAGGAACCCTTTGGCCACGGAGCTCCAGCGATCTTGCTTATTAATGCACCTCCGCACGCTGCATGCTGCCCCTTAACTGTCTTCAGCTTCACATCAAAGGTCTTGAGCCACAGGCCGAAGTGAGGGGTAATGCGGAAGAAGGCCTCACATACGACAATAAATGCCGAGATGTGGAGAAAGGAATCTGGGGCTAGATCATGGAAATCAAGCCCGTAATAGAACATCAAACCCCTAACGAAGGGATCCAGAGTGAGGCCTAGTCCTCGGAGGAAGTGGGAGATGAACACGACGTCTTCATTGGGTTCAGGAGTAGGGACGACCTTCCCTCGGGCAGGCAGGCGATGCAAAACTTCGGGGGTCAGGTATCTTGCCTCCCTCAACTTCTTGATATCCTCTTCCGTGACGGAGGAGGGAATCCACCGGCCCTGGAGACTGGATCTGGGCATGATTGAAGGTCTGAAGCACCTGACCTGGGCTTTGGGTGTTAGAACTTGAGGCGGGGGAAGGATTCGATTGAGCATGGGAGGAAAAAAGTAAAAGCCTTGTCCCCTTATAAAGAGGGTGAATATCAAGCGTCCTCCTCGTGTTCGTTTGGGACTTGCCTAAAATCTAGGAGTCCTAATATTAAAAAAAATCTAGGAGTCCTAGGCACGGTTGGATTACCCACACCCGTATTGATGAGGATCAAGTAATAAGGGGGACACGATCTCTGCTTTGACAAGACGTGTCAAGAAACTGCCTCACGTTATGTGCGGGGCTAGTTAAAGGAAACGGTTCGGATAATCACCGGGCCACGGCATGATGTCATGTTGTCAAAACATGTCAGCAGATTAGATTTGTGGAAATAGTATTCTCTCTATGGTGGTATGTGGAACTTATTTTGCAGGGTCGGACACTATCCTTGTATTCAAATTCTTCCATGGTGTATTCAGAGGAGGAACACTCCTTGCAATGTCGAAGACAACATTGCGCGTCGGACTCATTGTCATTTAAGCCTGGTTCAGGGGCTACTGAGGGAGTCCTGGATTAGGGGGTCTCCGGACAGCCGGACTATATCCTTTGGTCAGACTGTTGGACCATGAAGATACAAGATTGAAGACTTTGTCTCGTGTCCGGATGGGACTCTACTTGGCGTGGAAGGCAAGCTAGGCAGTACAGATATGGATATCTCCTCCTTTGTAACCGACCTTGTGTAACCCTAGCCCCCTCCGGTGTCTATATAAACCAGAGGGTTTTAGTCTGTAGGACAACATACAATCATACCATAGGCTAGCTTCTAGGGTTTAGCCTCTCCGATCTCGCGGTAGATCAACTCTTGTAATAATCATATCATCAAGAATAAATCAAGAGGGACGTAGGGTTTTACCTCCATCAAGAGGGCCCGAACCTGGGTAAAACATCGTGTCCCCTACCTCCTGTTACCATCCGCCTTAGACGCACAGTTTGGGGCCCCCTACCCGAGATCCGCCGGTTTTGACACCGACAATGAGCCTTCTCATGAAGCTTTCCTTCGATACAAGCATTGCAAGCACGATCTTTAGCAAAACTGACATTCGTTAGTCCACGGACATGGCCCCCCTTGAGAAGACTTTGCAATGATCTCATATTGACATGGGCTAAACGGTGATGCCAAAGCCATCCCACATCAACTTTAGCCATTAGGCACGTCGCGGTCTTAGTGGGGCACTCCGAAAAGTTAATCACATATAGACCATTCTCGACATGCCCAATAAAGGCTACTTTAAGAGTCTTACTCCACAAGAGGGTCACGGTATCAATATCAGAGAAAAGTGGCAAAGCCCATGATTGCAAGTTGACGAACGGAAAGTAAATTGTATGCAAGGGACTCAACAAGCATGACCTTCTCGATCGTGAGATCATGAGAGATGACAACCTTGCCAAGTCCAAGTACCTTAGAAGATGAGGCATCACCCCACTCGACATTGGTGGGCATAGATGGAATCTTGTGCACGTCCACCACCAAGTCCTTGCTTCCGGTCATATGATTTGTAGCTCCACTATCGAGCAACCATGATCCCGCACCGGAAGCAAACACCTACAAGAGATCAATGCTTGGTTTTAGGTACCCATTTTGTAATGGGTCCTTTGATGTTAGTAACAAGGGTCTTAGGAACCCAAATAGACCATTCAATGTACTCATGAGGAGAACCAACAAATTTGGCATAGACATGCCCATCACTAGCACGACATAACACATAAGAAGGATTAAAGTCATCGGCTTTGTTGGGAGGGGTGGCATTGCCCTTTTTGACACCGCCACCCTTCGCATTGTTCTTCTTCTCCTTGGAAGCACTATCTCCCTCCTTCACAAAAGTTTGCTTGAGAGGAGGAGGTCGTTTGGCCTTGTTATCCTTCTTCTTGTTCTTGGGCTTGGGTGCGAACCCAATCCCCTCCTTGGCCACAACTTCCTTTTGATTTCTCAAAAGGTCGTTTAGGTTCTTCTCACCTTGTATGCATGACACAAGGCCTTTATCAAGTTGCTCCTTCAACTTAACATTCTCCTCAATAAGATGCACATGCTCACAACAAGGGTTAGTAGCATTTGCATTATCAATTAACACCATACGAGGAAATGTGGCTTTCTCCTTGGTTAGCTTCACTTGGAGTTGATCATGAGACTCCTTGAGGGTAGCATGAACACCCTTCAAGACTTTGTGAGCCTTGTCGAGAATGTCAAACTCCTCTTTGAGTCTAGCAAGATCAACCCCAAGCTTTGCCTTCTCAGAGTTTAGCACACGAGAAACAACAAGAGAATGATCAAGATCTTTCTTTAATTTAGCATGATCATCGTTGTGAGACTCCTCAAGAGCCAAACGAAGACCACGCTCTTCCTCAAGAGCATTGGAAAGATCCGAAGTCTCATCGGCATAGTCACGACTATGCCCCTCCATCTTAGAGATGGTATCTTCGTGAGCCTCGATCATGTCATTGGCTTCACCAAGTTGTTCCAAGAGAGCAACAAAGTGCTTCTTGGATTTACCCTTGAGTTTACCCATAAAGGCCTCAAACTCATTCACCTCCACATTAGTTCCCTCATGTTCATCAATGCTATCCGTCGAAGAAGGATGATTAATGATGGTAGTTTTGATGTTGGGGGTTACCTTGTTGGTGGCTTTAGCCATGAGGTACTTGGCGGTGATGCTCTCATTGGTTGAGTCGAAGAGAGACACCCGTGGAGTCGTCGCAATGTCAACGGAAGCCATGGCAACCGACTCACCATCTTCATCATCATCATCATCCTCATTGTACTCTTCTTGTACCACCAATGCCTTGGGAGGAGTCTTCTTGGTGAAGTTGCTCTTGTTGGGGAACGACTTGGCCTTGTCCTTTCGGATGAGCTTGCCACCATTGTCTTCCCTCTTCTCATAAGGGCACTCCGCAACAAAGTGGCTTACATTGCCACAATTGAAACAAGTCCTCACTCGTTGCTTACCCTTTGCGCCACTTGAATTGTTCTTGTTGAAGTTGGGCCTTGAGTTCTTCTTGCTCCAAAATTGCCTTGAAGCAAGGGCCATGTGTTCATGATAAGCATACTTTGTATCTTCGAGGTTGCTCTCCTCTTCTTCCTCTTCATCCTCTTCCTCCATACTAACCTTGGCCTTTAGAGCAAGGTTGGGTTTCTTTACTCTTTGAGAGCGAAGTACCGCATTGTCGGCGGTCTTGTCCAAGATGCTCATAGCAACGAACTCATCCAACACATCACTTGAGGACAAGGTGTGGAAGTCCGGCCTTTGACGAATGACGGAGGACATGGCTTTGTGGTAGGGCATCATTGCCTTTAGGAATTTGCGCTTGATCCAATTGTCATCCATGTCCTTGCTTCCATGATCTCGGAGCGAGACAGCGAGTTTGGTTACCCTCCGATAGAGATAGGTTCTTCATCTTCTTTCATTGCAAACTCATCGGCTTCATCTTGCACCACATCATAGTTGGAGCGTTGAATGTTTGCGCTTCCCCGGTAGAGGGAAACCACTTGGCGCCAAGCATCTT
This sequence comes from Triticum dicoccoides, assembly GCF_002162155.2. NCBI lineage: Eukaryota > Viridiplantae > Streptophyta > Magnoliopsida > Poales > Poaceae > Triticum > Triticum dicoccoides. The sequence continues at coordinate 143,617,039 of NC_041384.1, forward strand.
TGGCCAAGGAGTAGGGCCGGAGATGAGGAAGGTCTTCGGGTGGGATAGCTTCTTGAATGATGAAGAGAGCATTCTCATTGAATTGATTATCCACGGCTTCTCTAGGAGTGAAGTTGCTTCGGTCATGCAGATAGAAACCTTCTTCAATGATTCTCCAAAGGTTAGTGTTCACATGATTTAAATGACGCTTAAAATGATAGACCCAAGAATCAAATTCTACATTCTTCTCAATCTTAGGGGTCGTGCCGGCATGATTCAAATGAGTGGAAGGGAGAGGTCCACCATAGACAAGTGGAGGTTCCACATGGGCAAAGATGCAGGTGCCACTTTTACCACTAGAAGGAAGGGATTTCTCTCTAGTAGCTTCCCCCTTGTCGGAGGTAGCATCCGTCACCTTGTTGGCGGGATCACCCACTTTCAACGGTGCGGTGGAAAGTTTAAGCCCTTCTAAGAATTCATTAAACATGCCTTTGACTTCGGTCGTCATGGAGATTTTCAATGTGTCCAACGCCATATTGAACTCCTCACGAGAGACCGCGGTTCCCCCATCTCCCGTAGAAGATACCGGATTTGCACCAGAGTGCTCCTCCTCATCTTCTACGACGTCAACCATACTCTTCGGACGGTAAAGTCCTTAATAAAGAGACGAGGCTCTAATACCAATTGAAAGGATCAATATAGTTGACTAGAGGGGTGTGAATAGGCAACTAACAATTTTTAGCTTTTCTTTAACAAATTAAACTTTACATCAAAGTAGGTTGTCTAGATGTGCAACTAAGTGAGCAACCTATATGATGCAACAATGATAAGTACACAAGCAAGCAAGAGATATATCACAAATAAGCTTGCACAAGTAAAGGCACGAGATAACCAAGAGTGGAGCCGATGGAGACGAGGATGTGTTACCGAAGTTCCTTACCTTTGAAGGGAAGTACGTCTTCGTTGGAGTGGTGTGGAGGCACAATCCTCCCCAATAAGCCACTAGGGCCATCGTATTCTCCTCGCGCCCTCACACAATGCGAGATGCTGTGATTCCACTATTGGTGCCCTAGGAGGCGGCAACCGAACCTTTACAAAAAAGGTTGGGGCAATCTCCACAACTTAATTGGAGGCTCCCAACGACACCACGAAGCTTCACCACAATGGACTATGGCTCAGCGGTGACCTCAACCGTCTAGGGTGCTCAAACACCCAAGAGTAACAAGATTCGCAAGGGATTAGTGGGGGGAATCAAATTTCTCTTGGTGGAAGTGTAGATCGGGGCCTTCTCAACCACTCTCGAGCAAATCAACAAGTTTGATTGGCTAGGGAGTGAGATCGGGCGAAAATGGAGCTTGGAGCAACAATGGAGCTTAGGGTTGGAATAGGTAGTTAACTAGAGGAAGAAGACACCCCTTATATAGTTGTGGACAAAATCCAACCGTTATCCACCTAACCAGCCCGCGACATGCGGTACTACTGCCCCTGACCAGCGGTACTACCGTAAGGCCATGCGGTACTTCCACCCCTGACCAGCGGTACTACAGCAAGGCCAAGCAGTACTACCGTGAGGGACCGCGGTACTACCACAGCAGCAGCAGAGCTAGGGTAGACCTGTAGCACAAGGGCTGAGGGCGGTACTGCCGCAGGCGCGGTACTACCGCTCCCCCTTGCAGTACTACTGCAAGGCAGGAAACTCCTAGCCTGGGAAGAGTGTGGATCAATAAAAATACATTTGTGCCTACTTCCGCTGGAAAACAGACGATGCAAAAATCCGACACAGTACTACCGCTGAGGAGCGGTACTACCGCCTGGCAGCTGAGCCAGGCCGCGCGCGGTAATACCGCGCACAGGGTGCGGTACTATCGCGGAGGCGCGGATGTAAAAAATTACATCCGCCCCTACTACCGCGATGAAGCGACACTTGGCGTGGGGGCCATGGTACTACGGCTCCGGAGGAGCGGTACTACCGTGGGCTCCTGCGGTACTACCGCATCGAAGTACGGTACTACCGCAGGTGCCTGCGGTACTACCGCTCCAGGGAGCAGTACTACTGCAAGCCCGTCAGCAGCAACCCGGACAAAGCAAAGAGGATAAACGGAGGATGATCCAATTGCGAATGGGGAAGGAGGAGACAAGGAAGAAAACGTGTACGTTATGATTCCACCCAAACCTTTCCGACGCGGACCCCCTCTTAATAGTACGGCTTTCCTACGACTCAAATCCACCAAAAAGAAACATAGAAAACGCCGTCTTCAATAGTCTTCGAGGGGCACCAAACCATCTTGTGCCTAGAGATGAAACGTCTGGGAAACTCAAGGCACACGATTAGTCCGCAAAAGCATTGTCATCAATCACCAAAACACCTTAGGGATAAATATGCCCTTACACTCAGCCTCATTAACTGCTGAAATAGTCTGCCATAATTTAACACTCAAATCTGTTTGCTGAATTAGCTTTAAATATATTTCGTTACTTAGATCTGCTCGTCAAAATATCTTGCCATAGCTTTAGGCATCGACCTAGGTATTTTTATGGACTTCATTAAAAAGCATATACGTATTCCCTGTAATATCTAGTAGAAGAACTAATTTGTATGTATAATAGATGGACATGACTTGGATAACTTCTGCTTGAAGATTCTCAGCTGCATATGTTGAGGGGGTTGGAAACTTCATTAACTTTATCAGAGCCGAGTATGGTGGTCTGAAATCAGATGTGCTCTGCCTGTGTAGCAGTTGTATGAATTCAGTTACAAGACCCCAGTCAATTGTGAAAGATCATCTACACTTGTATGGGATGTCGGTCACATATACTAGGTGGGTTCATCATGGTGAAGCTGTGAACGTCAATGTTACTGACTACGTGGAAGCAGCAGATCACCATCTTGATCTGCCTGATGCTCAGGTGGAAGAGGAGGAGGTGGTGGTGGTGGCGGAGCCAGTGAGTTTGACTAACATAGACACAATGCTACGAAATGCTCATGCATTTCATGAACTTTCACCTACAGAAGAAAAATGGTGGGCCCGCATGTTGGAACAATGCAATGTTGTTGTCACCCCAGGAAATAAGCTGCCAGTATTCTCAGCTATGGTCACCTTTCTTCAGGTGAAGACATCTGAGCGGATGACCCACAAATCATTCGATGCGATATTGGCTGCTTTCCGCAAAGCTTTCCTAGATGTGTCTGAGCTGCCACACACCTACAGTAAAATGAAGAATTTCCTTCATGTAGTTGGAATTGGATATGATATGATCCATGTTGAATAATTGTGTTCTATTCTGGAAGGATTATGCCAACTTAAGTTAATGCCCGAAATGCAAATCATCAAGATCAAAAGATGGTGATGCTATGACGAGGATTCCTCATAATGTTCTGAGACATTTTCCAATTATACCAAGATTGCAGAGGTTGTTTCATGATGCTGAAACAAGAGAGGATGTATTGTGGCATTCTAGGAAACAGGAGTACAGAGATCAGAATGTAATGAGCCATCCATCACATGGTAGTGAGTGGAAAAGCTTCAATCAGAAACACAAAAAGTTTGTTGCTGACCTGAGAAACATTAGACTTGGCTTAGCTTCAGATGGATTTAACCCATTTGGCCACCAGAGCGCCACATATAGCATGTGGCCAGTGCTTGTTATCCCTTACAACATGCCTCCAAATGTCTACACCAAAGAATCAAACTACATGATGGCCTTGCTCATCCCAGGTCCAAAAAGTCCTGGAAAGGATTTTGATTTATTCATGGAGCCTCTTGTGGAGGAACTTCAACAGCTATGGAGGGGTGCTCTCACTCAAGACCTATATAGCAGCCCACCAGCTGATTTCTTTCTGCGTGTTGTTATCACTTGGTGCATCATCAATGATTATTCAGCTTTGGGCACTATGTCAGGGTGAACGACACATGGTTACAATGCATGTGTTCATTGTGACAGGAATCCGTTGTCATACGCAATGCCTAGCGAGATATGTTACATTGGACACCATTGTTTCCATGCCAAGGACAAGCCGTGTCCTACAAAATACCGAAGACATGTGTTCAATGCAAAGCATGAAAACCACGATGCGCTAAAGAGGCTCACCGCCGATGAGTTGCAACTGGAATTAGAGAAGGTCGGGCATATTACACCAGGAAACCATCCTGGTAATGGTAGCGGGAAAAGGAAGCATGGCAGGGTAGAAGAGAGATTACTATTTACCTGCAGGTCCACTTTGTGGGACTTGGAGTCTTGGAAAGATTTGGATCTGCGGCATAATCTTGATGTGATGCACATCGAGAAAAATATATGTGACAGCATTATCGGCACACTTCTTAATATTGAAGGCAAGACGAAAGATCCTTGGAATCTAGGATTGATTTGACACACCTGGGTATCAAAAAGGATTTGCAGGTGGAAGATGAAGGTAAACCACAGGATATGGAACTAGCTGTGTCCGTCTTGGACAAGGTAAAAAGAAAAGAATTCTGCGAGGTCCTATCACGTGTGAGATTCCCACATGGATTTGCTTCCAACCCTGAAAGGAGAGTCGGTGCAGATGGAAACAAGGTACAAGGGTTGAAAACTCATGGCTGCCACATCCTACTTCAAAGGGTTTTTACCTGTTATCCTTAGAGGATTGAGCCGCCCTAACTTATATAGAGCAGTTGCAGAGTTGGGACAATTCTTCAGGGAACTCTACAGTAGAAATATTAGGGTAGATGCTTTGGAGCGTCTTAGAGATAAGATACCAACTATCCTATGCAACCTTGAGAAGATATATCCTCCAGCCTTCTTTGATGTGATGGTGCATTTGGCTGTTCATCTACCTGATGAGGAACTACTTAGAGGTCCAGTACAGTATGGCTGGATGTACCCTATTGAAAGGCGGCTAGGCACTTTCAAGGGCTATGTTAGGAACAGAGCTAGACCCGAGGGTTCCATTGCAGAGGCCTACATTGCTACAGAAGCATTGACATTCTGCTCAAAATACATTGAAACAGCTGATTAGCTTAGCAAAGAGGTGGGTGAAGACAATCCCGGGCTCAATGATTTCGATTATTCTATTCGAGTTATAGGGAAGAGTCGACAAGAGGAAAAACCTAAATATTTTGACAAAATGGTTTGGTATGTGTTGAATAACTGTCCTGAGATACTACCTTATATCAAGTAAGTGTTAAGTACTGCAGCTTATACATCGTAGTCTACTAAACTCGCAGCACATTCTTATATATTTAGATGTTTGACACAATCACTATGTTGTGCAGCATTTACAAAAAGGAGTTACTGCCACAAAATCCAAGAAACATTGACAAACTGGTTATGGCAGGATTTGTGAAATGGTTCAAGAGCCATGTAAGCTTTTGAATTGCACTGTAATTTTTTTTAATATATTGAGTACATAAGATGATAAACTTGTCTATTTTCTAACCATAGGTTAAGAAGATGCGGGAGGATGGGCAGGCAGTTGATGATGCCCTTTATGCACTAGCAATGGGTCCTGATACTCAGGTAAGACATTATGAATCTTGAGTTGTTGGAGATGTGCGCTACAACACCCTTTCACGCGACGGAGGTAGAAAGACACAAAACAATGCCATCATGAGCACGGATACGTACGACAGAGAGACAACTGAAATGTATGCTAATGTAACATACATTGTTCATTTGCAGTATATCTCCAGTTTCGAGGATCATCGGTGTACGGTTCTGTTGTGCTGTCGTTGGTATAACTTGTTTTCCAGGATCGCAAAACCCAGAGCTAATGATTATTTCAAATTCATCAATGTCAAGGTGGCGTACCAGACCAACGAGCCTTTTATTTTGGAAAATCAAGCAACACACATATTTTTCTTGGAAGAAACATTTGCACGTAGCGATGACTGGAGAGTATTGCAAAAGTTTGGGCAGAGGAATTCATTTAATGAAGTTGCACAACAAGATGATGCTTACACTGATCCTGATGTACAAGATTCCACAGATGTTCCTAATATCTTTGAGAACCATCACGTCAATGACGCTGGCGAAAAGATTGTCTGTCGTGTTGTGGACATAAAAGAGTTAATCAAGAAGAAGCCAACGTTCGAGGACATTGAGGATGAAGAAGAAGATGACACTCTTGGGAATTATGATTCAGACTGATACACATGGCGAAGATGTTGACGCTACTGCTGCGGATGATGATTAGATTGCTTTTGTCGTATTTGCTTGTCAGAAGACGTTTTTTATCTACTATGTGAAATTGTGTTTGCTATGACAACTAAAACCCGATGAACGTGTTGTTTAGTATTTTGCTGTGAGGACATCACTTGTTATGTATATTCATTTGTGTTTGGTGATTGTATGACGACTAAAACATGATGACATTGTTGTTTAGTTGTACTCATATTTGGCTATGAAACTTGAATTTGATGACAAGGTTTCTATTGGACTGCAATTTTCTCGACGTCTTCGAATGGGAACAAAGCTGACCCGATAGGGCCTCTGCTAATTTATTTATTTATTACCAAAAGGGCCTATGCTATTTATTTATTTATGAGCAAAAGGGGATACCCCCCCCCCCATTTCTGTTAATAGAAATCATTAGATTTTCACAACACTACGCCCAGCCTGCTACACAGATTCCATTCATTACTAGTTTCAGCAAAGTGCTCATGTCATAGCCACTGAATACATGAGTGCTACATACACTGCAAATAAAGAGACAATCATCCTACAGAGCACATCGATTTTTCCCATTATCTTCACAAGCTCTTCCATATCCTCATTGTTGTCAAGGTCATTCAGCAGTTGTTATTTGGCCATGATCAGAGGAACTGCATCTTTAACCTTCTGCTCTGCATCTTCCTCTTCTGTCATTCCTTCAGTTACTTGTCCAACACCCCAACCTGCTGTTATTGAGATTCCTCAGCTAACCAAATAATTAGTGTAGTTGCGTTCCCCCACATCAGCAACTTCCCAGAAATACAAATCACACGAATCTTCCCTTTTTTGCACGAATCAAATTGGAAGATCATCAACCAAACTATTAAAAAAATCAGCAACTAAAAGCAGTAGAACAACACTTAAACATATTATTACCCCATGATTCGGGCATTTGTAGAAGACTCGGCCAGGGTTGAGGATTGTGGTTGAGACGCGATGGATGACTCTGCGTGATTTGCAGCAGTGGCACCACACCAATGGCAGTGGGTTGCGATGAGCAACTGGCTGTGGTGCGTGTGCCGGCGGGGGTGTGATGAGACCAACAGGAGATGGTACGGGTGGTGACTTGGCGCATATCTGGTTGTTGCCTGCTGAAGAGCATGTGGACGAGCAGCCAACGGACATGGTTGCTGCGGCTAGAGCTTCTGATGCTAGGCAGAGTAAGTAGAGAAGAGGAGAAGAGAACGTTGGATATGTCAGTTTCATTACTTGCAGAGTAGCATAGCACCATATATAGTCATAGTCTATGTTTGGATTCGAACCAGCTACAGGAGCACGTCTCTCTTTTTTCTAAAACTCAGCAACATCTCTTTACAAGTACACTAGCGTGTTCTGTAAGCCTTCTCAAGTCCTTGATTTTCTTTCTCTTTTTGCGAGGAAGGAAGGAGGAAAAAATTGAGAGTTCCTGGGACTCAAACCCAAGACCTCTCGGTTGAAAACCAAGGGTGCTAGTCACTTATGTGGCGAACGTTCCCTGGGAGGAGGACGGCAGACAAACGCATTTTCCTGGCAGTTTTAGTTGCGACTCAAGATCAAACAGTCGTAGTTTCGGGAATGTTATCAGGCGAACAAGCAAAGTTTTTCTTTTCTTCCTATATATAAAAAAGTATGCTACTTGGTGTCAGCTTAGTCAACAAATGATTGTGCCAACCTTGACCGTCGGATTGACATTCAATGTCTGTCGTGTTTCTTCAGTCGCTTCTTCCTGCTCCCGCCTCCCACGGCTGGTTGTGCTGTCGTGCACGCATCGTGGCCACATCGCACCCTAAAACTCTGTGCATCTTCCCAGTCTCATGTTTGTTCCCGTCTGAGGCCTCACCATCGTCCTCCGCCTTGGTTCGTTCATCGCGGTGCCGCCCTCCGGTGTTTTCAACATGGTCAACAACCGAGGGGAATAAGGAGACGACTGTACATGGTGAGGATGACAGTAGGGACCCAGCAGTGCGCAGTAATTTTGTTTTTGGGGACAGAGAAGGGTATCAACTGGGTTGTTCGGGAGCTGTGGCCTGTCTAGCACATGATCAGCCTAGTTTGTTTTTTTCCTTTCTAAAAATGGCTAGCCCAGCTAATTTTTTTTGCAGAATAACCAACGTAGACCTACTTTTTTAGCCCTGCTGGGCCGGAAATCTTTCAAGACGAGGAGGGGTGCATTTTGCCCAGAAAATGGGCTATAAGTAATAAGAAATGGGCTATAAGTAATATTAAATAGGCTGTAAAATGAAAAAATATAACAAACAGGCAATTAGTTCCAAAATACTTTTTTCTTTTGGATTTTGATATTTTAAATTTCATTGTTTTCGTGCGGGTAAAATTTCATTGGATTTAAATTAATGTATGTTTAGTTTTTAAATTAATTCAAATTTGGCTAGAAATTTCGGGCAGTATGCTGTTTGGGACAGATTTGGAGGCTGACTTGTGGGTCTACTAGGTTGACGTGTACGAAAGGCTTTATCAATGTCGTGGTATTTCTCACGGGGGGCTTGCGAGTCGACAGATGCCACAAGGGCTTAGTGTGAGGGTAAGACTGCTGCTCATAGGACCGGGAGCGGGTATGCGAGTAGCACGCGGTGGTTTACCCAGCTTCGGAGCTCTCCGGAGAGATAATACTCCTACTACTGCATGTCTGGGTGTATCTATCTGGGGTGTACATCGGGCAATACAAAGTGCTCCTGGAGCTGTATCTGGGATCAGTGCCAAGGGCATCTGATCTGGTATAAGCAGGCGTATGGCCAGCTCTAGTGGTCGTGTATGGCCATGAGTGGCCTTGTGGCCATATGTGTGGCCGTGGGAGTCCATCCCCTGGATGGATGGATGTGTGCCCCTTTTATAGTGTGGGCTAGCTTACTATGTAAGCTATGTGGGTAGGCATGGGTAAGGCATGGTGCATGTCATGCTTGTCCCCTGGGTCACTTCATAAATAGTGCCAGGGGACAAATGACACTGTACATGATGTCGTCGCGGTACGGTTGTCTTGTCCGCGGTATGGCTATCTCGTCGATGTCTTGTCGGTGTCAGGTCGGGCTGCAGTCGGCAGCCGGCTGGTTGGTGCAGTCAGCAGCCGGCTGGTTGGTGCAGTCGGCAGTCGGCCAGGCAGAGCAGTCGGACGAGGAGCCGGCAGGAGCGGCCGGACAGTCGGACTGAGGGGCTTTGCTAGCCCCGATGTCTTGAAATATCGTCTTGCCGTCCTCGGGGTACCCGTGGTCGATTACTCCGACAGTAGCCCCCAAGCCTCCGGGCAACTTGGCAAAGTTGGGCGGAGGTTTTTTGGTGAGTGTTCATGGAAATTGTCAAGAAAAAAGACAAAGTTAGTCCATGCAAATATATCAAATGTTTGCTTTTGGCATTGCAAGTTTTATGCGGAGGGTGCCGACTCAGTTTCGTCTGAGCCCCCTTAATCTTTTTCGTGTTCCCTCCGCTTTTTGGCTTGTGCTCTTGCTTGCCGAACAGCCGCTCTGCGGTCTGTGGCTAAGAGTGGGCCGCGAAGTGGAGTGTACAGTACTCAAAGTCTAGGAGCAGATTCAACCGAGTAGATACTTGTAAAGGAAAACGGCCGGGTCGCCCGAACGTTTTTCTTCCCGGGCGTTTTTCGCGTGGGTGGCCTCCAGCGTTCACTCTTGCTAGTCGGACAGCCGCTCTGCGGTCTGTGACTAAGAGTGGGCCTTTGGTACCGCGTACGGTACTAAGCCGTCTACGGGAACTAACGTCTCAGGCCAAGCGGCCAGCCCCCGGGCCAACTCTGGCTGGCGCCAGGGCGAACAGTGATGCTACTGTAGTTAAAATGCGGAGATAGACCCCGAGCATCGCTCAGGATTATCCGTGCTTGCGCGATGCAAAAATATGCGGGCGAGGAGCTCACCTTGATTTTCGTGTAGTCGCGGTCGTCGAAGACAGGCGGCGCGACTCGGCGCTCGCGGAGCATGTCGGCGCACCCGCTGGGTGTAGCCCTCGAGCCCTCGGGTGCTCGAAGGGGGTCCCGGCCGGTCAGGCTCGACCGGCGAGGCGGCGAGGCGTCTTGCAACGCCCTTTTTCTTCTTTTTATCTTTTGCCGGCTGCTGGCAGCCGGACAAAACTTTTCTCTTGTCTGCAATCTTCCGTGGGGGCGCGCCAGCGCACCCACTGGGTGTAGCCCCCGAGATTCGGGCCGACTGCTCAGCAGTCGGGCTGGATCTCCCGGCAACTACTTTGTCTTCTTCCTCGCGAGGGCGCGTCAGCGCACCCGCTGGGTGTAGCCCCTGAGATTCGGGCCGACTGCTGAGCAGTCGGGCCGGATCTTCTGGCGACTACTTTGTCTTCTCTCTCGCGGGAGCGCGTCAGCGCACCCGCTGGGTGTAACCCCCGAGATTCAGGCCGACTGCTGAGCAGTCGGGCCGGATCTTCCGGCAACTACCTTGTCTTCTTTCTCGCGGGGGTGCGTCAGCGCACCCGCTGGGTGTAGCCCCCGAGATTCGGGCCGACTGCTGAGCAGTCGGGCCGGATCTTCCGGCAACTACTTTGTCTTCTTCTTCTTCTGGCCGGGTGGGCGAACCCCGACACAGCAGTCGGGCTCTTTGCAGCCGGACAAGCAGCCATCGGTCGGACGCACACACACATTTTTTCTTTCTTGCCAATCGGCCATGGGCATCCGGCCATCTCACCCGGTCACCCCCTTTTTTTTCTTTCTTCAGCCAGCATGGGCAGCCGGTCTTCTTTCCACCGGCCCCATTTTTTTTTCTTCTCTTACAAGCCGGCCTGCGGTTTTTTCATCAGCCGGCTCTTATGCCAGCAGCCGGCCCTTTGACTTTTTTCTACCCGGCCCTGTTTCTTTTTCTCTATATTTTTTTTTTAAACCGGCCCTTGACTTTTCTTTTCTTCCGGCCCCTTTTCTTTTTTTTCTCTTCTCCAG
>NC_041384.1:143628474-143633506 GCF_002162155.2 Triticum dicoccoides
GCCCGGCAGGCGCGGAACGGGAGGCTGGGCGCAGCCGGCCACTGCGAGCCGGCGCGGGCCGCGTGGGGAAGGGCGTGGGAGCCGGCGACGGGGTGCGGCCAAGCAGCGCGCGGGAGGCGGCGATGCGGGCCAGAGCTGCAACGAGGCCGGGTTGCGGGCGTCGGAGGCCGGATGGCGGAAGTCGGTGCGGGCGAAACCGGCTGGACGGGTTGCGGAAGCCGGCGCGCAGGACGGGCACGAGGGTGCAGGCGGAGCCCGGCAGCGGGGAAGCAGCTGGCGCCGGGAGCCGGTGCAGCGGCTGGAGGGCCGGACCCGGCCTATGCGGGAGAAGCCGGCGCGGTGTGGTGTAGGCGTAGCTGGCAGGCATGACCCGGCCACGGGCGGAGGCAGAGACGGACGGGGTCGCGACGACGGCGCAGGGAGTGGCACGGAGGCGGCGGCTTGACGCGGTGCGAACGGCGGTCGATGCGCCTGATACAGCGAGCGTGTGGGAGGCGGGCGGCCTAGCACGGAGGCGGAGCAGCCGGCCAGGCGCAGGCGGCGCGGTGGAGATTGAGGCGCGGGCCGGTCAGGTGCGGGCAGAAGCCGGCGCATGAGGGTGCGCGTGGCACGGAGCGGGAAGGTGGGCCGGACAAAGGCGGACACGCAAGGTGCACGGCGCGGGAGCCGGCCGGGAGCCACCACCGGCCGGAGGAGACGGCGCGAGCCACTCGGCGCATGGCGCGGGAGCCGGCCCAGAGCCGAGGCCAGCTCGAGGAGATGGAGCGCGGCGCAGGAAACCAGGGACTGCAGCAACACGGTCGCGCAGACACGCGTTGTGGAGCCGTCTGTGAGCGGGAGGCCACAGGTAGAGGAGGCGGCAGGGGCGCGGGCCGGTGCCGACCGGGGCGGGAGAATTCACAGCGTGGCCGGCGCGCCCGCGGGGCAGGCCCGAGGTCGAGGAAGATCCTCGGCGGGAGCTCGGCGAAGCCGGATGGCCGAGGGAGCTGGACCCGCCCAGGCACGAGGCAGCGCCACGCACGGGGCAGCACGGCAGCGGCCGGCGGGCCGGTGCTGCGGAGGCCGGCGCACGGGGGCAGAGCCGGCGACGGGCGCGGCGATGTGGAGGTCCGAGCCGGAGCCAGCGGTGGACGCGGTAGCGGCCGGTCGTGTGGGAGGAGCTGGACGGAGGTAGCTGAAGAATCCATCAAGCTGCCAGGCTGTGTGCTTGCTTGCTAGCTTTGCATATGCGTGCAACTGCAGGAGAGGCGGGCGGCAGCCAGGAGCTCGGAGCAGAGGACGGATGCGACGCTCGGAGCAGAGGACGGCCGGAGCTGCGGGCACACAATGGAGGTGCCGGGCCGGAGCTGGGCGATGCGGGAGCAGCGGCCGTAGCTGTGGAGGCTCAGGAGCGAGCGCTGGTTTGCTAGTGCACAACCATTGTCTGGCTTGTGTCTAACTATTATTTGGGCCATGAGTTTGGGAAGTGTACAAGGCATGTATGGCTATGGTTGACCATACTTTGACTTGCATCTAGCTAGCTCGCAAAGATGGCATGTGGAGAAGCTAATGCGCGTTCCGGCTAGAGCAAGGCGTAGCACGGAGAGGAGCAAACGTGAGCGGTGTGTGGGTGGCCACGGCCGACCGAAACGAGGCCCCGCGCGCGGCACGCGCGCGGACGGACGGTCAGTGTTGCGGTGGTGGTGAAGAAGATGGCGAAGCCGACGGCGAGGGCGCGCCGTCCCGCACGGCCGCTCCAGGGGCGGGTCGAAGTCGAGCCCCCGAGCGCTACCGGAGAGACGGCGCGACGCCGTGGCGGAGATGATGAAGATGGTCCCGCCCGGACTGTGAAACCAGCAGCAGCGTGGTAGCATAGTAGTAGTACCGCCCCACGGTGGGCGCCAACTGTCGTGGTATTTCTCACGGGGGCTTGCGAGTCGACAGATGCCACAAGGGCTTAGTGTGAGGGTAAGACTGCTGCTCATAGGACCGGCAGCGGGTATGCGAGTAGCACGCGGTGGTTTACCCAGCTTCGGAGCTCTCCGGAGAGATAATACTCCTACTGCTGCATGTCTGAGTGTATCTATCTGGGGTGTACATCGAGCAATACAAAGTGCTCCTGGAGCTGTATCTGGGATCAGTGACAAGGTCATCTGATCTGGTATAAGCAGGCGTATGGCCGGCTCTAGTGGCCGTGTATGGCCATGAGTGGCCTTGTGGCCATATGAATGTGGCCGTGGGAGTCCATCCCCTGGATGGATGGATGTGTGCCCCTTTTATAGTGTGGGCTAGCTTACTATGTAAGCTATGTGGGTAGGCATGGGTAAGGCATGGTGCATGTCATGCTTGTCCCCTGGGTCACTTCATAAATAGTGCCAGGGGACAAATGACACTGTACATGATGTCGTCGCGGTACGGTTGTCTTGTCTGCGGTATGGCCGTATCATTGATGTCTTGTTGGTGTCAGGTCGGGCTGCAGTCGGCAGCCGGCTGGTTGGTGCAGTCGGCAGCCAACTGGTTGGTGCAGTCGGCAGTCGGCCGGGCAGAGCAGTCGGATGGGAAGCCGGCAGGAGCGGCCGGACAGTCGGACTGAGGGGCTTTGCTAGCCCCGATGTCTTGAAATATCGTCTTGCCGTCCTCGGGGTACCCGTGGTCGATTACTCCGACAGTCAACTTAGTCCACAAATGATTCTAGCAGCAGTGACCGTTGGATGTTAATCCAATGGTCATGCTGCTTCTTCAATATCTAATCTTCTTGCTCCAGCCACCCAAACCAGCGCCGGTGGGACTGCCTGCTCCAGCCTCTCGTGGACGGTTGTGCTGCCGCACAGGCCGCACCGCCCCACCCTACGCCATTGCTAGCTAGGCCATTCCTCTACTCACCCACACCTCCTGTTATTTTCCGGCGACGGTAGCCGGACCAGTAAACCCTCATACTCCCCACCGCATGGGCAACCACTGTCGAGTCTTGCCCGGCTCCGTGTAGTTCCCTTCCTAGGCCTCGTAGTCGTCCACCGCCCTGGTGCTCTCGGCGCGTCATGGTCAACATGGTCAACGAACGACACCCATCGGACGTGGACTGTATGTGGAGAGGCTGACAGCTAGGTCCACGACTGCACAGAAGGAAATGCCTCCTTATTACATGCAAAATAATGATTACTCCACCTGACTTCTGGGACCCACAGGAAGGGCCTCTGTATTTTGCGAAAAAACGTTGCCCCCGCTGACAGGTCGGACCCACTAGCTATATCTTCGCACGCAAGGAAGCGCCTCCTTATTACGCACAAAAAAATGAATACTTCCCCTGCTAGCTGGGACCCAGCATAGTGGGAGGCTGACATGTGGGCCTACTAAGTTGATGGGGACGGAGGGCTTTGTCAACTTAGTCAATATGAACGAGTCTAGCTCCAGGACTGTATGATGTCCATCCAACAGCCGTAGTGCTTCTTCAACCTCTGGTCTTCTTTCTCTAGCCGCCCAAAGCAGCGCCGGTCATGCCGCCTGCTCCTGCCTCCCGTGGCCCGTTGTGTTGCCGTGGAGGCCTCACCGCCCCCTACTACTCCCACCGCTGGCCAGGCCCTGCGGCGATGGCAGCCTCACACCGTAGCCGAACTAGTGAACCTTCGTACTCCTCTCCGCATGGGCATGCACTGCCGCGTCTTCCCTAGCTCCGCATCGTCCCCTTGCTAGGCCTCGCCATCATCCACCGCCTTGGTGCTCTCGGCACGGCGTGGTCAATATGGTAAACGAACGACTTCCATCAGAAGAGTACTGTACATGGAGAGGCTAACATCTGGGTCCACGGCCGCAGCAAGGAAGTGCCTCCTTGTTACGCGAAAAATAATGATTCCTCCACCTCACAGCAGGGACCCACCGGACGGGCCACCATATTTCGCGAAAAAAATGTTCCCCTGACTACTGGGACCCACCAGCTATATCTTCACACACAAGGAAGTGCGTCCATATTACGGGCAAAAAATGATTCGCCCCCAGACTGCTGGGACCCACCAGCTACATCTTCGCACGGAAGGAAGTGCCTGACAGTCGGGACCCACCTGGTTGAAGCATACGTAGCGTTGTCATTCTGGTTGCGAACGTGTACGTACATACTGGTCGATGTAGAGGCGCGCACGTGTCGTAGTAGAGGCGCGCACGTGTCGTACTAGAGGCGCGCACGTAGCATGTACACGTACGTACAGCGACCAAGATGCAAGAAAGAAAATACAGCCACGTATGTACATACGGGCGGGGTCTCGAACGCCTACTTGCGCATACGTACGGCCAGGGCTCGTGTGCATGGCTGGTCATAATGGAGAAACTGGGTCGGCGTCGTGTTCATGGGGAGGCAATGGCATGCGCCTTGTTCATCGCGAGGCGATAGAACGCGTGCTGTTCATCGGCAGCCAACCAGCTTGGACGGAACAGCCGATGGAAACGAGGACTGGCATACCGCAGAATGGAGGAAACGGCCTTGTGTTCAACCGGCCACGGTCAAAACGGGATCCTGTTCATCGGGAGGGGTCTGGCGTACTGCAAAACGGAGGAAACGGGCCTCCTACGGTCGAAACAGGGTCCTGTTGACTGGGAGGGGTGTGGCGTACCGCGAAACGGAGGAAACAGACTTGTGTTCGAGCGCTATGGTCAAAACGGGGTCATGTTCATCGGGAGGGGTGTGGCGTACCGCAAAACGGGACTCTACGGGATATTGTTCATCTCCACCGTCGACCTCCTCCAGCCTCCACGGGCTACTGTTCATCCACCGTCGACCTCCTCCAGCCTCCACCTGCGACTGTTCATCCACGGGCTCCTGTTCATCCAGCCTCCACCGTGCGCTCCTCCACCGGCTATTGTTCAACCAGCCCTCTCCACGGGGTCCTGTTCAACCACCCCTCCAAAGGCTAATATTCATCCAGCCCTCCGCCGGCTACTGTTCAAACAGCCCTCCACGAGGCCGTCCTGTTCATCCAGCCCTCCACGGGGTCATGTTCATCCACCGGCTAGATCGATCAGGGTACTGTTCATCCAGAGGCAACGGCCTCTACTAGCACGGGGT
>NC_041384.1:143633749-143674315 GCF_002162155.2 Triticum dicoccoides
ACTGTTCATCCAGAGGCAGCATCGATCGGCTTCAGTTAGCAGCAGTAGCGAAGGAATCACTCGGCTTCAGTTAATAGCAAGGGATAGATCGATCGATCGGGTTCAGTAATGCGTAGCCTGCAGTGCAATTGCTCGGGTTCAGTTAGAGCCCAACGCCTCGCTCAGGTTCAGTTAGAGCGCAACGCCTTGCACAGACGTGCGTACGTACGAGAGAGATGCGCATCGCTCGGCCCTCGACCACCCACCATACTGGGAACTCTCCGATATTTTCCTCGCCCTCACTTCTACCACGGTTTTTTCCGTCATGGACAGCCCAAAGAATGTCATGCAGCTGCGTCTCTGGCCCGCCCAGGATGAAAAGCCCATTTTCTGTCATGATTTTTTGTCATAGAAGTAGGACCCCACCACATCTACTATGATACCGGGTTTTGTCACAATTATCGTCATAGAAGTGTCATAAGTATGACAGAAAATTTTTTCGTTTGGCCCAAAATGTCACAGATGTGTCTTTTTTTGTAGTGAAAATTAGTGCCAAAGTGATAGATATCCAAGAAGGATAAAGTAAAAGAAAATGTCATGAAGATCATTGAACAAAATAAACTTGAGTCTTAGTAATAGTTTTGAGATATGATGATGTGATTTATGTTGATGAGCAATTGTGCTCTAGTAAGAATATTGGTGTTAAGGTTTGTTATTCCCTATGCATGCACGAAAGTCAATAATCATGCAATGAAAATTATATCCTACTTGTAGTGCATTATTCGGTGTCAATTATGCTTAATGCTTGCTTATGAGATTATTCATTTCTTGGTTGGTCGCTTCCCAATCTTTTGCTAGCCTTCATTTTGCACTAAGTATGACCTCTACTTGTGCATCCAAAATCCTATAAACCAGTTTTTCCACATGAGTCCACTATATCTACCTATATGTGGTATTCTTTTGCCATTCTAAGCAAATTTGCATGTGCCATCTCTAATTTTCAAAATAAACTTCTCTTTTGTGTGTTTGTTTCGCTCGCGGAGCGGTGAGGGGTGGCTAATATTTTCCATGCTAGATGTGTTATTCTCAAGATGAGTGTTTATTCACTTGTCATTGCACGAGAGTAAGGCAAAGGTATTAGGGATTCCCAGTCCTGAAATGCAAAAAAATTACTTTATGTTGTCAAATAATAAATTCCTTGGAAAGTGTTGGTATGGAGGGCACCCGTGGATACGGTTAGCCATGGAAAGTGAAAGTATGGTGGAAAAGGGAATAAACTTTATTTTTTGTTTGGGAACCGCCTATGGCATATCTAGCATGGAAAGTGTTCAAAACTCTAAGTTGTTTTCGTTGGTGGGATGGATACACCTCCCAAAATGTTTTTATCTCAATTTTTTTGCTTTGAGCTCTGGCACCTCTACAAATCCCTACTTCCCTCTGTGAAGGGACTTTCTTTTACTTTATGCAATTTTTATTTTGAAATTTGAGTCTCCATCTTCTCTCATAAAAAGCACCAACTAGGAGGCAATATGTTCGTGCTCAAGTATTGGGTGTAGTTAATATTTTGGTGTGTTTCATGAATGGATCAATGTTTGAGCATGATGGGCTAGGGATAACTTGTTTTAGCATTGATATTTTGAAAGACATGGTTGCTTGTTCATATGCTTGAGTATCTAAATTATTATGTCAAAACTAGACTATTGCTTTGAATCACATAAAAGTCCAAATGTCCATGCTATAAAGAAAATAATATGATATGACTTAATGAACAGCACTCCACATCAAAAATTCTGTTTTTATCACTTACCTACTCGAGGATGAGTAGGAGTTAAGCTTGGGGATGCTGATCCGTCTCCAACGTATCTATAATTTTTGATTGTTCCATGCTATTTTATTATCAATCTTGGATGTTTTATAATCATTTTATATCATTTTTGGTACTAACCTATTGACATAGTGCCAAGTGCCAGTTGCTGTTTTTCCATGTTTTTTACATCACAGAAAATCAATATCAAACGTAGTCCAAATGCCATGAAACTTTACGGAGATTTTTTATGGGCCAGGAGGAAGGCAATGGGCCCTGGTTGCACCTGAGGGGAGGCCCGAGGAGGGGACAACCCACCAGGGCGCGCCAGGAGGCCCTGGCATGCCCTGGTGGGTTGTGCCCACCTCGGGTGCCCCCTGGACCGCCTCTTTGCTCTATAAATACCCCAAAAATACCAGAACCCTTGGGGAGTCGACGAAATATTCATCCAGCTGCCGCAGAGTCCAGAAACACCAGATCCAATCTAAACACCATCTCGGATGGGGTTCACCACCTCCATTGGTGCCTCTCCGATGATGCGTGAGTAGTTCTTTGTAGACCTTCGGGTCCGTAGTTAGTTTCTAGAGGGCTTCATCTCTCTCTCTCTCTCTCTCTCTCTCTCTCTTGATTCTCAATACAATGGTCTCTAGGAGATCCATAAGATGTAACTCTTTTGCAGTGTGTTTGTTGGGATCAAAGAACTTCGAGTTTATGATCAGATCTATGTTTTTATAACCATGAAAGTATTTGAGTTTCTTTGATCTCTTTTATGCATGATCTCTTATAGCCTCGTATTTCTTCTTCGATATCCGGGTTTTGTCTGGCCAACTTGATCTATTTATCTTGCAATGGGAAGAGGTGCCTGGTAGTGGGTTCGATCTTACGGTGCTTGATCCCAGTGACAGAAAGGGAACCGACACGTATGTATCGTTGCTACTAAGGATAAAAAGACGATATCTATATCTACCGCCATATAGATAAATGAATCTTGTCTACATCATGTCATCATTCTTATTGCATTACTTCATTTTTCCATGAACTTAATACACTAGATGCATGCTGGATAGTGGTTGATGTCTGGAGTAATAGTACTAGATGCAGGCAGGAGTCGGTCTACTAATCTTGGACGTGATGCCTATGTAATGATCATTGCCTGGATATCGTCATAATTATTTGAAGTTCTATCAATTGCCCAACAGTAATTTGTTCACCCACCGTTTGCTATTTTTCTCGAGAGAAGCCACTAGTGAAACCTACGGCCCCCGGGTCTTCTATCTCATATATTTTCCTTGCGATCTACTTTTCCTTTGCATTCTTATTCAGATCTATTAAACCAAAAATCCAAAAATAACTTGCTGAAATTTATTTTATTGGGCATTCGATCTATCAATATTTACAACTTTATCTCCCGTCACTCGTCGTTTCGGGCACCGTTACCCGAAAGGGATTGACAACCCCTATAACACGTCAGGTTGCGAGGTGTTGTTATTTGTGTGTAGGGGCTTTTTAAGTTGTGTTGCTTGGTCCTCCTACTGGTTTGATAACCTTGGTTTCATAACTGAGGGAAATACCTACCATTGTTGTGCTACATCATCCCTCCCTCTCCAGGGAAATACCGATGTAGTTCCAGCTGCCATTAGTGATCAACAACGTGTTTAGCATCAGGTTCCATATTAATTTTGTGCTAACATAGAGTGGGACTAATGCCCTTCAAATCATCAAGAGTATATCCAATAGCAGCCTGGTGCTTCCTTAGAACTTTCAATAATCTTTCTTCTTCATGTTCTGAAAGGTTAGCACTAATAATAACAGGATATATCTTCTTTTCATCAAGATAAGCATATTTCAAAGTGTCTGGCAGTTCCTTACTAGGAAATTATTTTCCATGAAGCTTTCTACTAAACTTGGAAAAACTAAACTCATGAGACTCATCACCAAAACTAACACCGGCAATTTTTTTCTCACAACCTATCTTAGCATTAACGGTGTTCAAGAAGGGCTACCAAACATAATGGGACAAAAATCATCTTGTGGAAAACCAACAACAAGAAAATCAGTAGGGTATTTTATTTTCCCACACAAGACTTCAACATCTCTAACAATCCCAATTGGTGAAATAGTGTCTCTATTAGAAAGTTTAATAGTAACATATATGTCTTCTATCTCTGCTGGTGCTATCTCATTCATAATTTCTTGATATAAGGTGTAAGTCATATCACTCACACTAGCACATATGTCACATAAACCATGGTAACAATGATATCCTATTTTAACTGAGATAACGGGCATGCCAACAATAGGTCTATGTTTATCTTTTTTATCAGGTTTGGCAATTCTAGCAGCTTCTTCACAGAAGTAAATAACATGCCCATCCATATCTTCTTCCAAGAGATCTTTAACCATAGAAATACTAGGTTCTACTTTAATTTGTTCATCAGGATTAGGTGTTCTAATATAGCTTTTGTTAACCACAGTTGAAACTTTAGCATGTTCCTTTATCCTAATAGGGAAAGGGGGTTTCTCAATATAAGCAGAAGGAACAACTTGATCAACATTGTAAAGTATAGTTTCTTCTTTAACGGGTACCAGTTCTTTAATTTCTTCTTTAATAGGTGGGTGATATTTAAACCACTTCTCTTTAGGGATATCAACATGAGTAGAAAATGATCCACAAAAGCAGGCTACTATCTCAGAGTCAAGTCCATATTTAGTGCTAAACTTTTGAAAAGCATCGGTATCCATAAAAGATTTAACACAATCATACTTAAGTTTAATACCTGACTATTTACCTTTGTCGAGTTCCCAATCTTCAGAGTTGCATTTAGTTCTCTCCAAAAGATCCCACCGGAATTTAATAGTCTTCTTCATAAAAGAACTAGCACAAGAAGTATCAAGCATGGTTTGATCATTACGAGAAAGCCGAGCATAAAAGTTCTGGATAATAATTTCTCTTGCAAGCTCATGACTCGGGCATGAATATAATATTGACTTAAGCCTCCCCAAGCTAGAGTGATACTTTCTCCTTCACGAGGCCAAAAATTATATATATATATATATATATAATTCTGATCACGATGAACTAGACGCATGGGATAAATTTTTTGATGGAAATCCAATTTCAAACGATTCCAATTCCAAGATCCAATATCTTCGCAAAGCCTATACCATGCCAATGCTTCTCCATTCAAAGATAAAGGGAAAACCTTCTTCATAACTTCATCTCCGAGTAAACCTGCAAGCTTGAACAATCCACAAATTTGTTCTACATATATCAAATGCATATCAGGATGTTCGGTTCCATCTCTTGCATAAGGATTAGCTAGCAGTTGTTCTATCATACCCGAAGGAATTTCATATTAAATATTTTTAGTAGGTGCAGTAGTTTGAGGGGTAGCTAATTGCGGTTCTGGATGAGGTGAAGATACCCCAAACAAACCCCTCAAAGGATTGTTTTCCATAGTAACAAGTGACAATAAATTTCAGCACACTATATAAATGTTTCCTTACCAAATTCCACTTACCAAAGGCACTTCACTCCCCGGCAACGGTGCCAGAAAATAGCCTTTATGATACACAAGTATAGGGGATCAATTGTAGCTCTTTTCGATAAGTAAGAGTGTCAAACCCAACGAGGAGCAGAGGGAAATGACAAGTGGTTTTCAGCAAGGTAATGTCTGCAAGTGCTGAAATTGTAAGTAGCGGAGTAGTTTGCTAGCAAGATAATTTGTAATGAGCAAGTAATGATAGTAGTAAAAAAGGTGCAGCAAGGTAGCCCAATCCTTTTGAGGCAAAGGACAGGCCAAAACGGTCTCTTATGATAACCAAAGCGTTCTTGGGGGTACACGGGATTTTCATCTAGTCACTTTCATCATGTTGGTTTAATTCGTGTTCGGTACTTTGATTATTTGATATGTGGGTGGACTGATGCTTAGGTGATGTTCTTACTTTAACAAGCCTCCTACTTATGATTAACCATCCCGCAAGCATCCCCAACTACGAGAAAAGTATTAAGAATAAATTCTAACCATAGCATTGAACTTTTGGATCCAATCGGTCCCTTACGGAATAGCGCATAAATAGGTGTTTAAGCTTCTGTCACTCTCGCAACCCATCATCTAATTGCTACTCCACAATGCATTCCCTTAGGCCCAAATATGGTGAAGTGTCATGTAGTCGATGTTCACATGACACCACCAAGGGAATCACAACATACATACTATCAAAATATCGAACACATATCAAATTCACATGATTACTTGCAACACGATTTCTCCCGTGACCTCAAGAACAAAAGTAACTATTCACAAATGGTAATCATGCTCAAGATCAGAGGGTTATTAAATAGCATATTGGATCTGGACATATAACCTTCCACCAAGTAAACCATATAGTAATCAACTACAAGATGTAATCAACACTACTAGTCACCCACAAGCACCAATCTATAGTTCTGGTAACAAGATTGAACACAAGAGATGAACTACGGTTTGAGAGGAGATGGTGTTGTTGAAGATGTTGATGGAGATTGCCCTCCCCAAGATGGGAGAGTTGTTGGTGATGATGATGACGATGATTTCCCCCTCCGGGAGGGAAGTTCCCCCGGCGGAATCGCTCCGACGGAGGGCAAAAATGCTCCTGCTCAAGTTTCGCCTCGAGACGGCAGCGCTCCGTCCCGAAAGTCCTCCTCTTATTTTTTTCTAGGTCAAAACGACTTATATACCAGAAGATGGGCACCAGAGGTGGGCCTGGGTGAGCACAACCCACCAGGGCACGCCTGGGCTCCCTGGCGCGCCCAAATGGGTTGTGCCCACCTGGTAGTCCCCCTCTCGTAGTCATTTTCTCCAATATTCCTCAAATATTCGATAAAAAATCTCTGTGAAGTTTTAACTTGTTTGGAGTTGTGCAGAATAGGTAGCCTGACTTAGCTTTTTCATGTCCAGATTTCCACCTGCCGGAATTCTCCCTCTTTGTGTATACCTTTCATGTTATGAGAGAAAAGGCATTAGAATTACTTCAAAAAAACATTATTATGGATAAAAACATTATAAATAATAGTAAAAAAACATGATGCAAAATGGACGTATCACACACCGACCACTTCGAGTGGACGGACGCGGCTACAGCCGGATTGGAAGAAATAAAAACTTTGTTAGCAAGCAACCCAATCCTTGCCGCACCAAGTGTTGGCCAACCTATGTTGCTCTACATATCTACGACTCATCAGGTAGTGAGTGCGGTGCTCGTCGTCGAACGATAGGAGGAGGGTCATAAATTCCCACTCCAGAACCCAGTGTACTATGTAACGGTGGTTCTAACACCATGCAAATCTTGATACCCACACTATCAAAAGATAGCGTATGTGGTCTTCATGGCATCCCGAAAGCTGCGGCACTACTTTCAAGAGTGTTCGATCACGGTGGCTTCCGAAGTACCACTCAGTGACATCATAAAAAATCGGGATGCCACCGGCCACATTGCCAAATGGGCCATCGATCTCTTACCATTTGAATAACATACAAGCCACGCCGAGCTATTAAATCTCAGGTGTTGGCCAACTTTGTCGCCAAATGGGCAGAAGCCAAACTCCCTAAAGAGTATAGCACATACTCCAACTAGGTGATGCACTTCGACGGCTCTAAAATGTTAGCCGGATTAGGGTCTGGCGTCATCCTAACATCCCCCACAGGGGACACAATCCGTTACATATTACAAATCATGTATACGGACTCCAACAATGCGGCTGAATACGACGCATTATTGCATGGTCTCCGAATGGCTGTTTCTATGGGCATACAACGCCTTGAGGTGTGTGAGGATTCAAACCTCGCAATATCCCAAATAAATGGAGATTTTGACGCAAAAGATCCAAAGATGGCAGCATACCGCAACACCATACTCAAAATATCAGCTCGGTTTGAGGGGCTAGAGTTTCATCACATTGCTTGAGACAGTAATCAGGCAGTGGACATCCTTGCTCGAATGGGCGCTAAACACGACCCCGTCTCACCTAACACCTTTGTGGAAAGGCTCTTCAAGCCATCCGTGGTATGGTAGGACGAGAGCGGCAATACTAGTCCGAAGCCGATCATACCCCCAGATGTCGAACACAATTTTGATATCATTGGGGGCTCGGACACCGAAATGACACCTTCCGCCCATGTAATCATGGTTATCATCGCCCCATGGACCGAACCCTTCCTAGCCTACCTTAATAGGTGGGTGCTCCCTGATGACCAAAATGAGGCCCGTCACATAGTCCGACACTCAAAAGCCTACAAAGTTCATGAAGGAGAGCTCTACAAGAAAAGTACTACTGGAGTTCTTCAAAGATGTATCTCCGAAGAGGAGGAATGGTAGCTCTTGGCCGAAATACACGCTGGTCTCGGTGGCCATCACGTCGCGGCTCGGGCCCTCATAAGTAAGGCCTTCCGTACAGGTTTCTTTTGCCCCACAGCCCGAGCAGATGAACAGGCCCTTGTACAGTGCTATGTCAGATTCCAGCTATTCGCCAATCAAAGTCATATGTCGCCCACCGCCCTAAAAACGATCCCCATTACTTGGCCTTTTATGGTCTGGGGGCTAGATATGGTCGGACCCCTTAAAGGGGGAGGCCACAAAAGAAATATTTGTTGGTTATGGTGGATAAATTCACTAAGTGGATAGAGGCCAAACTAGTAAAAACAGCTGAAGCTGGGTCGGTGATCGACTTTATATCCGGCGTTGTACACTGTTATGGTGTCTCACACAGCATCATTACTGACAATGGCTCTAACTTTACAGCCAATGAGGTGAAAACTGGTGTGCTAACCTGGGCATTAAGCTCGATTACGCATCCGTATATCACCCTCAAACAAATGGTCAGGTCGAACGGGCTAATGGTCTGATAATTAGCGGCATTAAACCCAGACTAGTGCGATCCCTATGGGAGTCAGATAAACACTGGGTCAAGGAACTTGGTTCCGTACTATGGGGACTGCGGACAACGCCCAATCGCACGACCGGATACACACCCTTCTTCATGGTGTACGGCGCAGAGGTTGTCTTGCCCTGTGACATTATCATGACTCACCTCGAGTGCGCATGTATGAAGAGAGAGAAGCTGATCTTGATCGACAAGACAACCTAGATGGCCTGGAGGAGGAGCACGATGTTGCAAAAGCCCATTCCTCATTCTATCAATAACAGGCTCAGAGATACCAAAGCAGAGAAGTGCGGGCCAAGACTTATAATGTCGGTGAACTCGTTTTATGCCTCCCGGAGAAGAAAAAGGACAAACTCAAACCAAAATGGGAGGGTCCCTTCATTATCGATGAAGTTCTCACAGGAGGAGCCTACCGCCTTCGTAATGCATCGGATAATCGCCTTGAGCCAAATCCATGGAACGTTGCTCGGCTCCGAAGATTCTACGCATAAGTTCGGCCGTACTTCTTTTTCGTTCCTTTTTCTCCTCTTCATTTATTTTTTGTTTTCTCATTTTTGTATGATTTCTGTGATGTGTTCGGATAAGCTGAACACTTGAGCGGTACACATCCTTAAATATATATATCCCACCATGACTGGTGATTTCTACTACACAACCTTCTTCTTGTAGACGTTGTTGGGCCTCCAAGTGCAGAGGTTTGTAGGACAATAGCAAATTTCCCACAAGTGGATGACCTAAGGTTTATCAATCCGTGGGAGGCGTAGGATGAAGATGGTCTCTCTCAAACAACCCTGCAACCAAATAGCAAAGAGTCTCTTGTGTCCCCAACACACCCAATACAATGGTAAATTGTATAGGTGCACTAGTTCGGCAAAGAGATGGTGGTACAAGTGCAATATGGATGGTAGATATAGGTTTTTGTAATCTGAAAATATAAAAATAGCAAGGTAACTAATGATAGAAGTGAGCACAAATGGTATTGCAATGCTTCGAAGCAAGGCCTAGGGTTCATACTTCCACTAGTGTAAGTTCTCTCGACAATAATAACATAATTGGATCATATAACAATCCCTCAACATGCAACAAAGAGTCACTCCAAAGTCACATAGCGGAGAACAAATGAAGAGATTATTGTAGGATATGAAACCACCTCAAAGTTATTCTTTCTGATCAATCCATTGGGCTATTCCTATAAGTGTCACAAACGGCCCTAGAGTTCGTAGTAAAATAACACATTAAGACACAAATCAACCAAAATCCTAATGTCACCTAGATACTCCAATGTCACCTCAAGTATCCGTGGGTATTATTATACGATCTGCATCACACAATCTCAGATTCATCTATTCAACCAACAAAAAGAACTTTAAAGAGTGCCCCAAAGTTTCTACCAGAGAGTCAAGATGAAAACATGTGCCAACCCCTATGCATAAGTTCACAAGGTCACAAAACTCGCAAGTTGATCACCAAAACATACATCAAGTGGATCACATGAATATCCCATTGTCACCGAAGATAAGCACATGCAAGACATACATCAAGTGTTCTCAAATCCTTAGAGACTCAATCCGATAAGATAACTTCAAAGGGAAAAGTCAATTCATCACAAGGAGATAGAGGGGGGACATCTTAAGATCCAAAACTATAATAGCAAAGCTCGCGGTACATCAAGATCATGCCATATCAAGAACAAGAGAGAGAGAGAGAGAGATCAAACACATAGCTACTGGTACATACCCTCAGCCCCGAGGGTGAACTACTCCCTCCTTGTCATGGAGAGCACCGGGATGATGAAGATGGCCACCGGTGATGGATCCCCCCTCCAGCAGGGTGCCGGAACAGGGTCCCGATTGGTTTTTGGTGGCTACTGAGGCTCGCGGTGACGGAACTCCCGATCTAGGTTATTTTCTAGAGGTTTCTGTATTTATAGGAATTTTTGGCGTAGGTCTCATGTCGGGGGGGTCTCCGAGTCGTCCACGAGATAGGGGGATGCACCTAGGGGGGTAAGGCGCGCCCCCCACCCTCGTGGACGGCTCGGGACTCTTCTGGCCCAACTCTTTTACTTCGGGGGCTTCTTTTGGTCCATAAAAAATCATCAAAAATTGGCACGCCAATTGGACTCCGTTTGTTATTCCTTTTCTGTAAAACTCAAAAACAAGGAAAAACAGAAACTGGCGCTAGGCTCGGGATAATAGGTTAGTCCCAAAAATCATATAAAATAGCATATAAATGCATATAAAACATCCAAGATTGATAATAGAATAGCATGGAACAATCAAAAATTATAGATACGTTGGAGACGTATCAAGCTTCCCCAAACTTAATTCCTGCTCGTCCTCGAGTAGGTAAATGATAAAAATAGAATTTTTGATGTGGAATGCTACCTAACATATTTTTCAATGTAATTTTCTTTATTGTGGAATGAATGTTAAGATCCAAAAGATTCAAAACAAAAGTTTAATATTGACATAAAAATAATAATACTTCAAGCATACTAACCAAGCAATTATGTCTTCTCAAAATAACATAGCCAAAGAAAGCTCATCCCTAAAATCATATAGTTTGGTTATGCTTCATTTTCGTCACACAAAATGCTCCAATCATGCACAACTCCGATGACAAGCCAAGCAATTGTTTCATACTTTAGTATTCTCAAACTTTTTCAACTTTCATGCAATATATGAGCACGAGCCATGGACATAGCACTATAGGTGGAATAGAATGGTGGTTGTGGAGAAGACAAAAAAAGAGGAAGATAGTCTCACATCAACTAGGTGTATCAATGGGCTATGGAGATGCCCATCAATAGATATCAATGTGAGTGAGTAGGGATTACCATGCAACGGATGCACTAGAGCTATAAGTGTATGAAAGCTCAACAAAAGAAACTAAGTGGGTGTGCATCCAACTTGCTTGCTCACGAAGACCTAAGGCAATTTGAGGAAGCCCGTCATTGGAATATGCAAGCCAAGTTATATAATGAAAAATTCCCACTAGTATATGAAAGTGACAACATAAGAGACTCTCTATCATGAAGATCATGGTGCCACTTTGAAGCAAGTGTGGAAAAAGGGTAGTAGCATTGCCCCTTCTCTCTTTTTCTCTCACTTTTTTATTTTTTTTGTTTGGGCCTTCTTTTTTTATGGCCTCTTTTTTTGGTCTGGAGTCTCATCCCGACTTGTGGGGGGAATCATAGTCTCCATCATCCTTTCCTCACATGGGACAATGCTCTAATAATGAAGATCATCACACTTTTATTTACTTACAACTCAAGAATTACAACTCGATACTTGGAATAAAATATGACTCTATGTGAATGCCTCCAGCGGTGTACCGGGATGTGCAATGAATCAAGAGTGACATGTATGAAAAATTGTGAATGGTTGCCATGCCACAAATATGATGTTAACTACATGATCATGCAAAGCAACATGACTATGATGAAGCGTGTCATAATAAATGGAACAGTGGAAAGTTGCATGGCAATATATCTCGGAATGGCTATGGAAATGCCATAATAGGTAGGTATGGTGGCTGTTTTGAGGAAGGTATATGGTGTGTTTATGGTACGGCAAAAGTTGCGCGGTACTAGAGAGGCTAGCAATGTGGAAGGATGAGAGTGCGTATAATCCATTGACTCAACATTAGTCATAAAGAACTCACATAATTATTGAAAAATTCTATTAGTTATCGAAACAAAGTACTACGCACATGCTCCTAGGGGGGATAGATTGGTAGGAAAAGACCACCGCTCATCCCCGACCGCCACTCATAAGGAAGATAATAAAAAAATCTCATGCTCCAACTTCGTTACATAACGGTTCACCATACGTGCATGCTACGGGACTCACAAACCTTAACACAAGTGTTTCTAAAATTCACAACTACTCACTAGCATGACTCTAATATCACCATCTTCATGTCAAAAACAATCATAAGGAATCAGACTTCTCATAGTATTCATATGAAAGTTTTTATTAAATCCCTCTTGGATGCCCATCATATTAGGACTAAATTCATAACCAAAGCAAACTACCATGTTGTTTAGAGACTCTCAAAATGATATAAGTGAAGCATGACAGTTCAACAATTTCTTCAACATAAAACTGCCACCGTGCTCTAAAAAAATATAAGTGAAGCACTAGAGCAAACGACAAACTACTCCAAAAGATCTAAGCAAAGCACAATGAGTAGTTGAATAATTATGTAACTATGTGAAGACTCCTTCTCATAAATAAAATTTCCGATCTTAAGTACTTTATTCAAACAGCAAGCAAAACAAAATAAAATGACATTGCAAGGATAGCACATAGCATGTGAATAAGCAAAAACTTAGGCTCGACCAAAACTGACCGATAGTTGTTGAAGAAGAAAGGTGGGATGCCTACCGGGGCATCCCCAAGTTTAGATGCTTGAGACTTCTTGGAATATTCACTTGGGATGCCTTTGGCATCCCCAAGCTTGAGCTTTTGTGTCTCCTTAATTCCTTTCGTATCATGGTTTCCCTAAATCTTAAAAGCTTCATCCACACAAAACTCAACAAGAACTCGTGAGATAGGTTAGTATAAATCCATGCAAAACCTTATCATTCTCTACTGCAGAAAATCACTAAAATTATAATTTTACATTGCATACTAAATGCCTCTGCATATTTAACACTCCTATCCTCAAATAGGATCATTAAACAAGCAACCATATGCAAACAATGCAAACATAACAGCAATCTGTCTAAATAGAACAGTCTGTAAAGAATGCAAGAGGAATCATACTTCCCTAACTCCAAAAATTCTAAAAAGTTACCACATTGTAGATAATTTGTTGTTACTGATGGTGTAAACATTTTAAGATTTTATCATGTTCTGATTATTCATTAATATTCAAAACATAACAGCAAATCTTCTGTTTTTAAAACAGCAACATGTAGACTTGAGAAATAAGCATGGTAAAGGCTACACTTGACCTTTTTTATTGAAATAAAAGATGCAAGACATTACTCTAAATAGCAGCAAGAAAATATAAACAAAAGAAATGACACTCCAAGAAAAACACATATCATGTGGTGAATAAAAATATAGCTCCAAATAAGGTTACCGATGAAAGAAGACGAAAGAGGGGATGCCATCCGGGGCATCCCCAAGCTTAGGCTCTTGGTTGTCCTTGAATATTACCTTGGGGTGCCTTGGGCATCCCCAAGCTTAGGCTCTTAGTTGTCCTTGAATATTACCTTGGGGTGCTGCTACCTCTTGAGCTTTGGTTTTCCCTTGAAGAGGAAAGGGTGATGCAGCACAGTAGCGTAAGTATTTCCCTCAGTTTTGAGAACCAAGGTATCAATCCAGTAGGAGGTAACACACAAGTCCCCTAGCACCTACACAAACAAACAAGAACCTTGCAACCAACGCAATAAAGGGGTTGTCAATCCCTTCACGGTCACTTACAAAAGTGAGATCTGATAGAGATAATAAGATAAATATTTTTTGGTATTTTTGTTGTATAGATTGGAAAATAAATATTTCAAAATAGAAATAGCAAATTGATAGGAAAATAATATGATGGAAGATAGACCCGGGCCATAGGTTTCACTAGTGGTTTATCTCAAGATAACAAATTCTACGGGGGGTGAACAAATTACTATCGAGCAATTGATAGAAAAGCGCATAGTTATGAGAATGTCTAGGCATGATCATGTATATAGGCATCACGTCCGCGACAAGTAGACCGAAACGATTCTGCATCTACTACTATTACTCCACACATCGACCGCTATCCAGCATGCATCTAGAGTATTAAGTTCATAAGAACAGAGTAACGCATTAGGCAAGATGACATGATGTAGAGGGATAAACTCAAGCAATATGATATAAACCCCATCTGTTTATCCTCAATGGCAACAATATAATACGTGCCTTGCTGCCCCTGCTGTCACTGGGAAAGGACACCGCAAGATTGAACCCAAAGCTAAGCACTTCTCCCATTGCTAGAAAGATCAATCTAGTAGGCCAAACCAAACTGATAATTTGAAGGGACTTGCAAAGATATTTAAATCATGCATAAAAGAATTCAGAGAAGAATCAAATATTGTTCATAGATAATCTTGATCAGAAACCCACAATTCATCGGATCTCGACAAACACACCGCAAAAAGAATTACATTGAATAGATCTCCAAGAGAATCGAGGAGAACTTTGTATTGAGATCCAAAGAGAGAGTAGAAGCCATCTAGCTAATAACTATGGACCCGAAGGTCTGTAGTAAACTACTGACACATCGTCGGACAGGCTATGGTGTTGATGTAGAAGACCTCCATGATCGATTCCCCCTCTGGCGGAGCGCCGGAAAAGGCCCCAAGATGGGATCTCACGGGTACAGAAGGTTGCGGCGGTGGAAATAGGATTTCGTGGTGCTCCTGGATGTTTTCTGGGTATATGGGTATATATAGGAGGAAGAAGTACTTCGGTGGAGCTGTGAGGGGCCCACGAGGGTGGGGGCGCACCTCCCTACCTCGTGGCCTCCTCGCTTCTTTCTTGACATCCACTCCAAGTCTCCTGGATCATGTTTGTTACGAAAATAACTCTGCCGAAGGTTTCATTCCGTTTGGATTCCGTTTGATATTCCTTTTGTGCAAAACACTGAAATAGGCAAAAAAACAGCAATTTGCACTAGGCCTTTGGTTAGTAGGTTAGTCCCAAAGATAATATAAAAAGGTGTATTAAAGCCCATTAAACATCCAAAACAGATAATATAATAGCATGGAACAATCAAAAATTATAGATACGTTGGAGACGTATCAAGCATCCCCAAGCTTAATTCCTGCTCATCCTCGAGTACGTAAATGATAAAAACAGAATTTCTGATGAGGAATGCTACCTAGCATAATTCATAATGTAATTTTCTTTACTATGGCATGAATGTTCAGATTCGAAAGATTCAAGACAAAAGTTTAATATTGACAGAAAAATAATAATACTTCAAGCAAACTAGCAAAGCAATCATGTCTTCTCAAAATAACATGGCCAAAGAAAGTTATCCTACAAAATCATATAGTCTGGCTATGCTCCATCTTCACCACAAAAAATATTTAAATCATGCACAACCCCGATGACAAGCCAAGCAATTGTTTCATACTTTTGATGTTCTCAAACTTTTTCAATCTTCACGCAATACATGAGCATGAGCCATGGACATAGCACTATAGGTGGAATAGAATGGTGGTTGTGGAGAAGACAAAAAGGAGAAGATAGTCTCACATCAACTAGTCGTATCAACAGGCTATGGAGATGACCATCAATAGATATCAATGTGAGTGAGTAGGGATTGCCATGCAACGGATGCACTAGAGCTATAAGTGTATGAAAGCTCAACAAAAGAAACTCAATGGGTGTGCATCCAACTCGCTTGCTCACAAAGAGCTAGGGCATTTTGAGGAAGCCCATCATTGGAATATACAAGCCAAGTTTCATAATGTAAAATTCCCACTAGTATATGAAAGTGACAACATAGGAGACTCTCTGTCATCAAGATCATGGTGCTACTTTGAAGCACAAGTGTGGTAAAAGGATAGTAACATTGTCCCTTCTCTCTTTTTCTCTCATTTTTTGGGCCTTCTCTTTTTTATATGACCTTTATTTTCTTTTCTTTTTTTTTATTTTCATCTGAAGTCTCATCCCGACTTGTGGGGGAATCATAGTCTCCATCATCCTTTCCTCACTTCGGACAATGCTCTAATAATGATGATCATCACACTTTTATTTACTTACAACTCAAGAATTACAACTCGATACTTAGAACAAAATATGACTCTATGTGAATGCCTCTGGCAGTGTACCGGGATGTGCAATGACTCATGAGTGACATGTATGAAAGAATTATGAATGGTAGCTTTGCCACAAATACAATGTCAACTACATGATCATGCAAAGCAATATGACAATGAAGCATGTCATAATAAACGGAACGGTGGTAAGTTGCATGGAAATATATCTCGGAATGGCTATGGAAATGCCATAATAGGTAGGTATGGTGGCTGTTTTGAGGAAGGTATATGGTGGGTTTATGGTACCAGCGAAAGTTGCGCGGTACTAGAGAGGCTAGCAATGGTGGAAGGGTGAGAGTGTGTATAATCCATGGACTCAACATTAGTCATAAAGAACTCACATACTTATTGCAAAAATATATTAGTTATCGAAACAAAGTACTAAGTGCATGCTCCTAGGGGGATAGATTGGTAGGAAAACACCATCGCTCGTCCCCGACCACCACTCATAAGGAAGGCAATCAATAAATAAATCATGCTCCAACTTCTTCACATAATGGTTCACCATACGTGCATGCTACGGGAATCACAAACTTTAGAACAAGTATTTGTCAAATTCACAACTACTCAACTAGCATGACTCTAATATCACCATCTTCATATCTCAAAACAATCATCAAGTATCAAACTTCTCATAGTATTCAATGCACTTTTTATGATAATTTTTATTATGCCCATCTTGGATGCCTATTATATTAGGACTAATTTTATAGCCAAAGCAAATTACAATGCTGTTCTAGAGGACTCTCAAAATCATATAAGTGAAGCATGAGAGATCAATAATTTCTATAGAATAAAACCACCATCGTGCTCTTAAAGGATATAAGTGAAGCACTAGAGCAAAATTATCTAGCTCAAAAGATATAAGTGAAGCACATAGAGTATTATAATAAATTCAGATTCATGTGTGTCTCTCCAAAAGGTGTGTATAGAAAGTATGATTGTGTTAAACTAAAAATCAAAGACTCAAATCATACAAGATGCTCCAAGCAAAACACATATCATGTGGTGAATAAAAATATAGCCTCAAGTAAAGTTACCGATGGACAAAGATGAAAGAGGGGATGCCTTCTGGGGCATCCCCAAGCTTAGGCTTTTGGTTGTCCTTGAATTTTACCTTGGGGTGCCTTGGGCATCCCCAAGCTTAGTCTCTTGCCACTCCTTGTTCCAAAATCCATCAAAACTTGAAAACTTCACAACACAAAACTCAACAGAAAATCTCATGAGCTTTGTTAGTATAAGAAAAAAACCACCACTTCGAGGTACTATAATGAACTCATTCTTTATTTATATTGGTGTTAAACCTACTGTATTCCAACTTATCTATGGTTCATACCCCCGATACTAGCCATAGATTCATCAAAATAAGCAAACAACACACGAAAAACAGAATCTGTCAAAAACAGAACAGTCTGTAGTAATCTGTAGGTTCCGAATACTTCTGTAACCCCAAAAATTCATAAATAAATTGTTTTACGTGAGTAATTTGTCTATTAATCATCTTAAAAAATAATCAAACTAATCGCACTCTCCAGTAAAAAATGGCAGCAAATCTCGTGAGCGCTAAAGTTTCTGTTTTTACAGCAAGATCACAAAGACTTCCCCCAAGTCTTCCCAAAGGTTCTTCTTGGCACAAACACTAATTAAAAGAATAAAAGCACATCTAAACAGAAGCTAGATGAATTACTTATTACTAAACAGGAACAAGAAACAAAAATAAAATTGGGTTTCCTCCCAACAAGCGCTATCGTTTAACGCCCCTAGCTAGGCATAAAAACAAGAATAGATCTAGGTATTGTCATCTTTGGTTGCAATCCATAAGTGGCTCTCATAATAGATTCATAAGGTAATTTAATTTTATTTCTAGGAAAGTGTTCCATGCCCTTCCTTAACGGAAATTGGAATCTAATATTTCCTTCTTTCATATCAATAATTGCACCAATTGTTCTAACGAAAGGTCTACCAAGAATAATAGGACATGTAGGATTGCAATCTATATCAAGAACAATGAAATCTATGGGCACATAATTCCTATTTGAAACAATAAGAACATCATTAATCCTTCCCATAGGTTTCTTAATAGTGGAATCCACAAGATGCAAATTTAAAGAACAATCATCAAATTCACGGAAACCTAACACATCACACAAAGTTTTTGGAATCGTGGAAACACTAGCACCCAAATCACATAAAGCAACACATTCATGATCTTTAATTTTAATTTTAATAGTAGGTTACCACTCATCATAAAGTTCTCTAGGGATCGAAACTTCTAATTCAAGCTTTTCTTCATAAGATTTCATTAAAGCATCAACGATATGTTTGGTAAAAGCTTTATTTTGAGCATAAGCATGAGGAGAATTTAGCACGGATTGCAACAAGGAAATACAATCTATCAAAGAGCAATTATCATAATTAAATTCCTTTAAATCCAAAATAGTGGGTTCATTGCTATGTAAAGTTTTGACCTCTTCAATCCCACTTTTATTAATTTTTGCATCAAGACCTAAAAACTCTGAATCATTGGGACACCTTTTAACTAAAGTTGACTCATCTCTAGTCCCATCATTATCAAGATTAATATTGCAAAACAAAGATTTAATAGGGGACACATCAATCACTTTTAGATCTTCATCCTTATTATCTTGAAAACTAGAAGAACACGCTTTCATAAAGCAATCTTTTTTAGCACGCATCCTAGCGGTTCTTTCCTTGCACTCATCAATGGAAATTCTCATGGCTTTGAGATACTCATTGATATCATGCTTAGGTGGAATAGATCTAAGTTTCAAAGATTCAACATCAAGAGAAATTCTATCCATGTTCCTAGCCAACTCATCAATCTAAGGCAATTTTTCTTCAAGCAAAGCATTGAAATTCTTTTGCGAAATCATAAATTCTCTAACACTAGTCTCAAAATCAGAGGGAATCTTATTAAAATTTTCATAATACTTGTTGTAGGAATTACCATAATTATTAGAGGAATTACTAGG
Source organism: Triticum dicoccoides (assembly GCF_002162155.2). Taxonomy (NCBI): domain Eukaryota; kingdom Viridiplantae; phylum Streptophyta; class Magnoliopsida; order Poales; family Poaceae; genus Triticum; species Triticum dicoccoides. The sequence continues at coordinate 143,653,258 of NC_041384.1, forward strand.
AAATGGCCTATGATTAAAGTTTCCTCTATAAGCGTTGTTACCAAAATTGTTCCTACCATCAAAATTCACATCCATAGATTCATTATTATTCTCAATCAAAGTAGACAAAGGCATATCATTAGGATCAGAAGAAACACTCTTATTAGCAAACAATTTCATAAGTTCATCCATCTTTCCACTCAAAACATTAATTTCTTCTATAGCATGAACCTTTTTACTAGTAGATCTTTCGGTGTGCCATTGAGAATAATTAACCATAATATTATCTAGGAGTTTAGTAGCTTCTCCCAAAGTGATTTCCATAAAAGTGCCTCCCGCGGCCGAATCTAAAAGATTTCTAGAAGCAAAATTCAATCCAGCATAAATTTTTTGTATGATCATCCATGAGTAGGGCAATTACATATCATTAATTTCATCCTCTCCCAAGCTTGTGCAACATGCTCATGATCAAGTTGTTTAAAATTCATAATATCGTTTCTAAGAGAGATTATCTTAGTGGGAGGAAAATACTTAGAGATAAAAGCATCTTTTCACTTATTCCATGAATCAATACTATTTTTAGGCAAAGACGAAAACCAAGTTTTAGCACGATTTCTAAGCGAAAATGGAAATAAATTCAATTTAACAATATCATTATCCACATCTTTATTCTTTTGCATATCACACAAATCAACAAAGTTGTTTAGATGGGTAGCGGCATCTTCACTAGGAAGGCCAGAAAACGGATCTTTCATGACAAGATTCAGCAAGGCAGTATTAATTTCACAAGATTCAGCATCGGTAAGAGGAGCAATCAGAGTACTAATAAAATCATTATTGTTGGTATTGGATAAATCACACAATTTACTATTATCTTGAGCCATCGTGACAAACAATCAATCCGACGCACAAGCAAACAAAAAGCAAGCAAAAAGAGGCAGACGGAAAAGAGGGTGAATAAAACGGCAGGGGTGAAGTGGGGGAGATGAAAACGAGAGGCAAATGGCAAATAATGTAATGCGAGGGATAAGAGTTTGTGATGGGTACTTGGTATCGGCGCCAGAAATCCGCACGTTGGTGGGAGATCAAAGCTTGACTTGACTTGGTCTAAACCTCCCTGGCAACGGCGCCAGAAATCCTTCTTGCTACCTCTTGAGCTTGCGTTGGTTTTCCTTTGAAGAGGAAAGGGTGATGCAGCACAGTAGCGTAAGTATTTCCCTCGGTTTTGGGAACCAAGGTATCAATCCAGTAGGAGGTAACACACAAGTCCCCTAGTACCTGCACAAACAAACAAGAACCTTGCAACCAACGCGATAAAGGGGTTATCAATCCCTTCACGGTCACTTACGAAAGTGAGATCTGATAGAGATAGCAAGATAAATATTTTTGGTATTTTTGTTGTGTAGATTGGAAAATAAAGATTGCAAAATAGAAATAGTAAATTGATAGGAAAATAATATGATGGAAGATAGACCCGGGGGCCATAGGTTTCACTAGTGGCTTCTCTAAAGATAACAAATTCTATGGTGGGTGAACAAATTACTGTCGAGCAATTGATAGAAAAGTGCATAGTTATGAGAATATCTAGGTATGATCATGTATATAGGCATCACGTCCGCGACAAGTAGACCGAAACGATTCTGCATCTACTACTATTACTCCACACATCGACCGCTATCCAACATGCATCTAGAGTATTAAGTTCATAAGAACATACTAACGCATTAGGCAAGATGACATGATGTAGAAGGATAAACTCAAGAAATATGATATAAACCCCATCTTTTTATCCTCGATGACAATAATACAATACGTGCCTTGCTGCCCCTGCTGTCACTGGGAAAGGACACCGCAAGATTGAACCCAAAGCTAAGCACTTCTCCCATTGCAAGAAAGATCAATCTAGTAGGCCAAACCAAACTGATAATTCAAAGAGACTTGCAAAGATATTTAAATCATGCATAAAAGAATTTAGAGAAGAATTAAATATTGTTCGTAGATAATCTTGATCATAAACCCACAATTCATCGGATCTCGACAAACACACCACAAAAAGAATTAGATCGAATAGATCTCCAAGAGCATCGAGGAGAACTTTGTATTGAGATCCAAAGAGAGAGAAGAAGACATCTAGCTCATAACTATGGACCCGAAGGTCTGTGGTAAACTACTCACACATCATCGGAGAGGCTATGGTGTTGATGTAGAAGCCCTTCGTGATCGATTCCCCCTCCAGCAGAGCACCGAAAAGGCCCCAAGATGGAATCTCATGGGTACAGAAGGTTGCGGCGGTGGAAATAGGGTTTTGTGGTGCTCCTGGATGTTTTCAGGGTATATGGGTATATATAGGAGGAAAAAGTACGTCGTTGGAGCTGCGAGGGGCCCACGAGGGTGGGGGGCACCTACCCCCCTGGGCGTGCCTCCCTGCCTCATGGCCTCCTCGCTTCTTTCTTAACGTCCACTCCAAGTCTCATGGATCATGTTTGTTCCAAAAATAACTCTCCCGAAGGTTTCATTCTGTTTGATTTTCCTTTTCTGCGAAACACTGAAATAGGCAAAAAAATAGCAATTTGCACTGGGCCTTTGGTTAGTAGGTTAGTCCCAAAAATAATATAAAAAGGTATATTAAAGCCCATTAAACATCCAAAACAGATAATATAATAGCATGGAACAATCAAAAATTATAGATACGTTGGAGACGTATCAGGTGCCTTGGGCATCCCCAAGCTTAGGCTCTTGCCACTCCTTATTCCGTAGTCCATCGAATCTTTACCCAAAACTTGAAAACTTCACAACACAAAACTTAACAGAAAACTCGTAAGCTCCGTTAGTATAAGAAAACAAAATCACCACTTTTGGTACTGTTGTGAACTCATTATTTATTTATATTGGTGTAATACCTTATGTATTCCAACTTCTCTATGGTTCATACCCTCCGATACTACTCATAAATTCATCAAAATAAGCAAACAACACATACAAAACAGAATCTGTCAAAATCAGAACAATCTGTAGTAATCTGTAACTCCCGAATACTTATGTAACTCCAAAAATCCTGAGAAATTAGGAAGTCCTAGGAAATTTTTTATTAATCCTCTGCAAAAAGAATCAGTATTTTATCGCTCTTCTGTTAAAAATAAAAACTAATCTCCTGGGCGCAAAAGTTTCTGTTTTTTAGCAAGATCAAATCAACTATCACTGTAAGCCATCCCAAAGGTCTTACTTGGCACTTTATTGAAACAAAAGCTATAAAACATGATTACTATAGTAGCATAACCATGTGAACACACAAAAACAGTAGGTATAAATGTTGGGTTGTCTCCCAACAAGTGCTTTTCTTTAATGCCTTTATAGCTAGGCATGATGATGACAATGATGCTCACATAAAAGATAAGAATTGAAACATAACGGGAGCATCATGAAGCATATGACTAGCACATTTAAGTCTAACCCACTTCCTATGCAAAGGGATTTTGTGAGAAAACAATTTATGGGAACAAGAGTCAACTAGCATAGGAAAGCAAAACAAGCATAACTTCAAGATTTTAAGCACATAGAGAGGAAACTTGATATTATTGCAATTCCTACGAGCATATATTCCTCCCTCATAATAATTTTCAGTAGCATCATGAATGAATTCAACAATATAACCATCACATAAAGCATTCTTTTCATGATGCATAATAATAGAATTTTTATTACTCTCCACATAAGCAAATTTCTTCTCTTGAATAGTAGTGGGAGCAAACTCAAAAAAATAGCTATTATGGGATTGAAAATTAAAATCAAGATGACAAGTTTCATGGTTATAATTATTCATTATAGCATATGTGTCATCAAATAATCATCATAGATAGGTGGCATGCTTTCATCATAATAAATTTGCTCATCAAAACTTGGGGACATAAAATATCATCCTCATCAAACATAGCATCCCCAAGCTTGTGGCTTTGCATATCATTAGCATCATGGATATTCAAAGAATTCATACTAACAACATTGCAATCATGCGCATCATCCAAAGATTTAGTGCAAAACATTTTAATGCATTCTTCTTCTAACACTTCGGCACAATTATTGGAATCCTTATTTTCACGAAAGATATTAAAAGATGAAGCATATGAGGCAACCTCAATTCCATTTTTTGTAGTTTTCTTTTATAGACAAAACTAGTCATAAAACAAGAAACTAAAAGATTCGATTGCAAGATCTAAAGATATACCTTCACGCACTAACCTCCCCGGCAACGGCGCCAGAAAAGAGATTGATGTCTACTACACAACCTTCTTCTTGTAGACGTTGTTGGGCCTCCAAGTGCAGAGGTTTGTAGGACAGTAGCAAATTTCCCTCAAGTGGATGACCTAAGGTTTATCAATCTGTGGGAGGCGTAGGATGAAGATGGTCTCTCTCAAACAACCCTGCAACCAAATAGCAAAGATTCTCTTGTGTCCCCAACACACCCAATACAATGGTAAATTGTATAGGTGCACTAGTTCGGCGAAGAGATGGTGATACAAGTGCAATATGGATGGTAGATATAGGTTTTTGTAATATGAAAATATAAAAATAGCAAGGTAACTAATGATAAAAGTGAGCACTGATACGTCTCCGTCGTATCTACTTTTCCAAACACTTTTGCCCTTGTTTAGGACTCTAACTTGCATGATTTGAATGGAACTAACCCGGACTGGCGCCGTTTTTAGCAGAATTGCCATGGTCTTATTTTTGTGCAGAAATAAAAAAGTTCTAAGAATGACCTAAAAATCCACGGAGAATTATTTTGGAATATATAAAAAATACTGGAAGAAAGATCCACATCAGGGGAGCACCACCTGTCCACGAGGGTGGGGGCGCGCCCTACCCCCTGGGCGCGACCCCTGCCTCGTGGGCCCCATGACGCTCCACCGACCTCAACCTCGACTCCATATATTCACTTTCAGGGAGAAAAAAATCAGGGAGAAGGATTCATCGCATTTTACGATACGGAGCCGCCGCCAAGCCCTAAACTCTCTCGGGAGGGCTAATCTGGAGTCCGTTCGGGGCTCCGGAGAGGGGAATCCGTCGCCATCGTCATCATCAACCATCCTCCATCACCAATTTCATGATGCTCACCGCCGTGCGTGAGTAATTCCATCGTAGGCTTGTTGGACGGTGATGGGTTGGATGAGATTTATCATGTAATTGAGTTAGTTTTGTTAGGGTTTGATCCCGAGTATCCACTATGTTCTGAGATTGATGTTGCTATGGCTTTGCTATGCTTAATGCTTGTCACTAGGGCCCGAGTGCCATGATTTCAGATCTGAACCTATTATGTCTTCATTAATATATGAGAGTTCTTGATCCTATCTTGCAAGTCTATAGTCACCTACTATGTGTTATGATCCGGCAACCCCGAAGTGACAATAATCGGGACCACTCCTGATGATGATCGTAGTTTGAGGAGTTCATGTATTCACTATGTGTTAATGATTTGGTCTGGTACTCTATTAAAAGGAGGCCTTAATATCCCTTAGTTTCCAATAGGACCCCGCTGCCACGGGAGGGTAGGACAAAAGATGTCATGCAAGTTATTTTCCATAAGCACGTATGACTATATTCGGAATACATGCCTACATTACATTGATGAACTGGAGCTAGTTCTGTGTCACCCTAGGTTATGCCTGTTACATGATCGGTCGCATCCGACATAATTCTCTATCACTGATCCATTGCCTACGAGCTTTCCATATATTGTTCTTCGCTTATTTACTTTTTCGTTGCTATTGTTATCATCACTACAAAACACCAAAAATATTACTTTTGCTACCGTTCCCTTTTACCACCGTTACCACTACTATCATATTACTTTGCTACTAAACACTTCGCTGTAGATATTAAGTTTCCAGGTGTGGTTGAATTGACAACTCAGCTGCTAATACTTGAGAATATTCTTTGGCTCACCTTGTGTCGAATCAATAAATTTGGGTTGAATACTCTACCCTCGAAAACTGTTGTGATCCCCTATACTTGTGGGTTATCAAGACTATTTTCTGGCGCCGTTGCCTGGGAGCATAGCTCTATTCTTTGAGTCACTTGGGATTTATATCTGCTTATCATTATGAAGAACTTGAAAGATCCAAGAACCAAGATTTATCCCTCAACTACGAGGGGAGGTAAGGAACTGCCATCTAGCTCTGCACTTGATTCACCTTCTGTTTTGAGTAAGCTTGTGACACCTAGGCCTGCTTCTGCTATTAATTCTGATATGTCGCATGTTATTGATGATGCCACTTCTGATATGCATGATACTTATGATGAAACTGCTTCTATGCTTGATACTACTGTGCCACTTGGTGAATTTCTTGATGAACAACTTGCTAGGGCTACAGAGAATGAAATTATTGAAATTGATAATATTGATGAAAGTGATGATGAAGATTCTCCCCCTAGATATGAATTACCTATTGTGCCTGAGGGCTATGTTATGGATGAAGAAACTGCTAGAGATTTTCTTGCTTGCAATGATAGGAGTGATCTTAAGAAATTATTAGCTAAGCTGAAACAAAAAACTTTGAATGCTAGAATGAAATATGATCCTGCTTATGCTACTTCACCTATCTTTGTTACTGATAAGATTATGATTTCTCTGTTTACCCTGAGATAATTAGTTTAGTTGAATCTGATCCTTTCTATGGTTATGAATCTAAAACTGTTGTGGCACATCTTACTAATTAAATGATATAGCTACCCTGTTCACTAATGATGACAAAACTCGCTATTATTATATCCTTAAATTATTTCCGTTCTCATTAAAGGGTGATGCTAAGATATGGTTTAATTCTATTGATCCTGGTTGAGTGCGTAGTCCCCAGGATATGATTTATTACTTCTCTGCTAAATATTTCCCGGCTCATAAGAAACAAGCTGCTTTAAGTGAAATATATAATTTTGTGCAAATTGAAGAAGAGAGTCTCCCACAAGCTTGGGGGAGGCTTCTCCAATTACTTAATGCTTTGTGTGATCATCCTCTTAAGAAAAATGAAATACTTGATATCTTCTATAATGGACTAATCGATGCTTCTAGAGACCACCTGGATAGTTGTGCTGGTTGTGTTTTCAGGGAAAGAACACCAGATGAAGCTGAAATTCTATTAAATAATATGTTCACTAATTAAAATAATTGGACACTTCCTGATCCAACCCCCGATCCAATTCATGAACCAACTCCTGAGCCAACTCCGAAGAAAAGGGGTATTCTATTTCTCAGTCCTGAAGATATGCAAGAGGCAAAGAAATCTATGAAATAAAAAGATATTAAAGCTGAAGATGAATTTACCTCCTATTGAAGAAATGCATGGTCTTAATTTGCCGCCTATTGAAGAAGTACATGGTCTTGATAACCCGACACAGGTAGTAAAGGTAAATTCTCTCTATAGATATGATAAAGCTGAAATCCCTCCTACTAAGTTTGCTAGGCAATGCTTAGATGAGTTTGATAACTTTATGGTTAAGCAAGAAGATTTTAATGCTTATGTTGCTAGACAATTGAAACATAATGCTTACATGATTGAACACTTGAGTGATTATATGGCTAATGTTAAAGGTGAACTAAAACTTATTAGTAAACATGCTTCTATGGTTACCACTCAAGTAGAACAAGTACTCAAAGCTCGAAATAATTTGCTCAATGAATTAAATAGTAAGAAAAATGATAATGATGTTAGAGTTATCACTAGAGGTGGTAAAATGACTCAGGAACCTTTGTATCCTGAGGGCCATCCTAAGAGAATTGAGCAAGATTCTCAAAGAAATAATATTGATGCACCTAGTCCTTCTAAGAGGAAAAAAATAAAAATGATAGGACTTTGCATGCTTCTAGTGAACCTGTTGATGACACACCTGAGAATCCCAATGATATTTCTATTTCTGATGCTGAAACACAATCGGGTAATGAGCATGAACCTAGTGATAATGTTCATAATGATGTTCATGTTGATGCACAACCTAGTAGTGATAATGATGTAGAGATTGAACCTGCTGTTGATCTTGATAACCCGCAATCAAAGAATCAACGTTATGATAAGAGATACTTTGTTGCTAGGAAGCACGGTAAGGAAAGAGAACCATGGGTTTAGAAACCCATGCCTTTTCCTCCTAAACAATCCAAGAAAAAGGATGATGAGGATTTTGAGCGCTTTGCTGAAATGATTAGACCTATCTTCTTGTGTATGCATTTGACTGATATGCTCAAAATGAATCCTTATGCTAAGTATATGAAAGAAATTGTTACAAATAAAAGAAAGATACCGGAAGTTAAAATTTCCACCATGCTTGCTAACTATACTTTTAAGGGTGGAATACCAAAGAAACTTGGAGATCCCGGAGTACCAACTATACCATGCTCCATTAAAAGAAACTATGTTAAAACTACTTTATGTGATCTTGGAGCCGGTGTTAGTGTTATGCATCTCTCTTTATATCATAGACTTGATTTGAATAAGTTGACACCTACTGAAATATCTTTGCAAATGGCTGATAAATAAACTGCTATACATGTCGGTATTTGTGAGGATGTGCCTGTTGTGGTTGCAAAAATTACTATTTTAACGGACTTTGTTATTCTTGATATTCCCGAGGACGATAGTATGTCTATTATTCTTGGAAAACCCTTTTTGAATACTGTAGGGGCTATTATTGATTGCACTAAAGGCAATGTCACTTTTCATGTTAATGGTAATAAGCATACGGTACACTTTCCGAGGAAACAACCTCAAGTCCACATTATCAATTCTATTGGAAAAATTTCAACAATCCCTAATGGAGGTTTTGAATTTCCTCTTCCTACTGTCAAGAAGAAATATGATATTCTTATTGTTGGGGATGTGCATATCCCCGTTGAGGTAACCTAGTGTTATTTGTAAATTCTCCGGTCCCATGTTATTCGGAATGAGTTTGTTAACAAGGCCTGATCAACCTTTTTAGTGGACTCCTTTTGATGAGCATGAGATGGATGAATTTAGAAAACACAACTCTCTGTACCCTTTTTTTACTTTCTATTATTTATATTAAATAAAGCAAAAATAGTAATTTCTGTCTATTTTCTGAATTATCCATGCAATAAAAAATACCCCAAAAATAAAAGTTCTCCAGATGCCCTGAAATTTAAATATGATTTTTTCTGGAATATTTGAGAATATCTGGCACTGAGAACACCACAGGGGGAGCAAACACCTGGCCACGAGGGTGGAGGGCGCGCCCCCTGCCTCGTGGGCCCACGGTGGCTCCCCTCCACTTATTCCAGCTACCACACACTCTTTCCTCCCACAAAAATCACCAACCAGCTGATAACCCACAAGTATAGGGGATCGCAAAAGATTTCGAGGGTAAAGTATTCAACCCAAATTTATTGATTTGACACAAGGGGAGCCAAAGAATATTCTCAAGTATTAGCAGCTGAGTTGTCAATTCAACCACACCTGGAAACTTAATATCTGCAGCAAGGTATTTAATAGCAAAGTAATATGATAATAATGGTAACGGTGGTTAAAGGTAACAATAGCAAAAGTAATATTTTTGGTGTTTTATAGTGATGATAACAATAGCAACAAAAAAGTAAATACGCGAACAACAATATATGGAAAGCTCGTAAGCAATGGATCGGTGATGGAGAATTTTGCCAGATGTGGTTCGTCATGTAACAGTCATAACCTAGGGTGACACAGAACTAGCTCCAGTTCATCAATGTAATGTAGGCACGTATTCCAAATATAGTCATACGTGCTTATGGAAAAGAACTTGCATGACATCTTTTGTCCTACCCTCCCGTGGCAGCGGGGTCCTATTGCAAACTAAGGGATATTAAGGCCTCCTTTTAATAGAGTACCAGACCAAAGCATTAACACATAGTGAATACATGAACTCCTCAAACAACGGTCATCACCGGTAAGTATCCCGATTATTGTCGCTTCGGGGTTAACGGATCATAACACATAATAGGTGACTATAGACTTGCAAAATAGGATCAAGAACTCTCATATATTGATGAAAACATAATAGGTTCAGATCTGATATCATGGCACTCGGGCCCTAGTGACAAGCATTAAGCATAGCAAAGTCATAGCAACATAATCTCAGAACATAGTGGATACTAGGGATCAAACCCTAACAAAACTAACTCGATTACATGATAAATCTCATCCAACCCATCACCGTCCAGCAAGCCTACGATGGAATTACTCACGCGCGACGGTGAGCATCATCAAATTGGTGATGGAGGAAGGTTGATGATGACGATGGCGATGGATTCCCCTCTCCGGAGCCCCGAACGGACTCCAGCTCAGCCCTCCCGAGAGAGTTTAGGGCTTGGCGGCGGCTCCGTATCGTAAAATGCGATGAATCCTTCTCCCTGGGTTTTTTCTCCCCGAAAAAATATGGTGTCAAGATTGAGGTCGGTGGAGCGTCACGGGGCCCACGAGGCAGGGGGCGCGCTCCCCACCCTCGTGGGCAGGTGGAGGCCCCCTGACGTGGATCTTCCTTCCAATATTTATTATATATTCCAAAATAATTCTCCTTGATTTTTAGGTCATTCCGAGAACTTTTATTTCTGCACAAAAAATAACACCATGGCAATTTTGCTGAAAACAGCGCCAGTCCGAGTTAGTTCCATTCAAATCATGCAAGTTAGAGTCCAAAACAAGGGCAAAAGTGTTTGGAAAAGTAGATACGACGGAGACGTATCAACTCCCCCAAGCTTATACCTTTGCTTGTCCTCAAGCAATTTAGTTGATAAACTGAAAGTGATAAAGAAAAACTTTTACAAACTATGTTTGCTCTTGTTGTTAATATGTAAAGCCAGCATTCAAGTTTTCAGCAGAGATTATGAACAAACCATAGTCACAATAACATTTAGGTCTCATGTTTACTCATATCAATGGCATAATCAACTAGCAAGCAATAATAATAAATCTCGGATGACAACACTTTCTCAAAACAATCATGATATGATATAACAAGATGGTATCTCGCTAGCCCTTTCTGAGACCGCAAAACATAAATGCAGAGCACCTTTAAAGATCAAGGACTGACTAGACATTGTAATTCATGGTAAAAGAGATCCAGTCAAGTAATACTCAATGTAAACTAATAGTAATGGATGCAAATGACAGTGGTTCTCTCCAACTGGTGCTTTTTAATAAGAGGATGATGACTCAGCATAAAAGTAAATAGATAGGCCCTTCACAGAGGGAAGCAGGGATTTGTAGAGGTGCCAGAGCTCGATTTTGAAATAGACATGAATAATATTTTGAGCAGTATACTTTCATTGTCAACATAACGACCAAGAGATGGTGATATCTTCCATGCTACACACATTATAGGCGGTTCCAAACAGAATGGTATACTCCCCCTCCACCAACAAGCATCAATCCATGGCTTGCTCGAAACAACGAGTGCCTCCAACTAACAACAGTCCTGGGGAGTTTTGTTTGCAATTATTTTGATTTGATTTGCATAAAGCATGGGACTGGGCATCCCGGTGACCAGCCATTTTCTCGTGAGTGAGGAGCGGAGTCCACTCCTCTTGAGAATAACCCGCCTAACATGGAAGATACGGACAGCCCTAGTTGATACATGAGCTATTTGAGCATACAAAACAGAATGTTTATTTGAAGGTTTAGAGTTTGGCACATCCAAATTTACTTGGAACGGCAGGTAGATACCGTATATAGGTAGGTATGGTGGACTCATATGGAATAACTCTGGGGTTTATGGAATTGGATGCACAAGCAGTATTCCCGCTTAGTACAGGTGAAGGCTAGAGAGCGACAACAGTCATGAACATGCATTAAAATTAATCAACACCGAATGCAATCATGAGTACGATATAGTGCACCATGAACATAAATATCGTAGAGGCTATGTTGATTTTGTTTAAACTACATGCGTGAAACATGTGCCAAGTCAAGCCACTCGAATCGTGCAAAAGAGGATACCACCCTATCATACCACATCACAACCATTTTAGTAGCATGTTGGCGCACAAGGTAAACCATTATAAGCTCCTAGCTAATTAAGGATGGCATAAGCAACTATAATCTCTAATTGTCATTGCAAACATGTTTATTCATAATAGGCTGAATCTGGAACAATGAACTAATCATATTTATAAAAACAAGAGAGGTCGAGTTCATACTAGCTTTTCTCATCTCAATAAGTTCATCATATAATCATCATTATTGCCTTTCACTTGCACGACCGAACGATGTGAATAATAATAATAGTGCACGTGCATTGGACTAAGCTGGAATCTGCAAGCACTCAATTAAAGAGAGAAGACAAGATAATATGGGCTCTTTGTTAGATCAATCAATAATGCATATAAGAGCCACTTTAACATTTTAATTATGGTCTTCTCCTCTCGACCCCCAAAGAAAAGAAAAGAAACAAAACTATTTACACGGGAAAGCTCCCAACAAGCAAAAGAAGAACGAGAAATATTTTGGGGTTTTCTTTTTAATTACTACTACAAGCATGGAAAGTAAACTAATTAAAAGCTACAGCTAATTTTTTTGTTTTATTAAGGTTTATAAAACACACAAGAAGAAAGCATAGAAAGGAAAATAAACTAGCATGGATGATACAATGAAAAAGTATGAGCACCGACAACTAGCAATGAGTGTGTGAACATGAATGTAATGTCAGTGAGAAATACGTACTCCCCCAAGCTTAGGCTTTTGGCCTAAGTTGGTCTGTGGCCACGGCTGGCCTGGTGGATATCCGAAGTTGTAGCTGGGGTCATACTGTGATGCAGTAGCTATTGCCTCATGAGCTGCCGCTTGGAGGCGAGCTGTCTCCGTCCTCCTCTTATACTCGTCCGCCTCCTCCCTGGTTATAACATATCTCCCTTTTTCCTGAGAGTCAAAGAAAGCAGGAGCAGGGAGAGCGATGTGATAGGTGCATCATCTGTCAAAGATTAGTCGGTACTGGAGGAACTGATCGTTCCTCTCAACAAACTGATGGCGAACCATGGCCTCATAATCTAAATAAACAATAGGCAACTCAATATCATACCCACGTATGGGTATATCAAGAAAATTAGCTAGACGGGTTGCATAAATTCCACTAAAGAAATCTCCATTAAATCTATTATTATGCAACCTACGTGCAACGATAGCCTCCAAGTTGTATTGTTTATCTCCTAAAACAGCACTTCTGAGAACGCTAAGATCAGGCACACACATGTGACATGCTTCATCTTTACCATTAATGCATATACCTATGAAGAGAGCAAAATAATGTATAGCAGGAAAATGAATGCTCCCTATGGTAGCTTGTGTTATATCTCTTGATTCCCCCACAGTTACACTAGCAAGAAAATCTCTAAGATCAGATTTGCGAGGCTCACTAGTGCTGCCCCATTGTGGAAGTTTGGAAGCAGTGTTAAAATCCGCTAAGTCCATAGTATAATAATTTTCATGTAGATCAAATAGGACAGTTTGAGAATTACGTGATGATGAAAATTCAAACCTTCTCACAAAGGAATCAGTGAGATAGTGGTATTGGCGGCACTTATCTGCCTCGAAGCTCTCAAGATCAGCATTATGCACATACGCATTAAATTCTTCCTTGATTCCTGCTCGATCCATAAAGTCCTCTGACGGCCATTCACAAGCCCACACCTGAGCTTCCCTCGGTGGTTCATTATCAACATCACGTATTGCGAGCCTGGGTCCTTGCTTCCTTGAAGGACCACCTTGGTACATTTTCCTAAATTTATTTCTTCCTCTAAAAAATTTCTGAAATTTTAGTAACTTCAAAATAAAAGTGAACCAAACTCAACAAAATTGATCGCAACTACTCCTACAAGTGCCTAGAGACAATATCATGCATCAAAACTACTTTTGACCACATAAATTTGACATGCAAGCTCAAGAACAGGGTCACCTAAGCAGCAAAAATATGCAATGAATAAAGCATTAGAACAAAAACTAATTGGACCAATGGAGGAGTCACATACCAAGGAACAATCCCCCAAAGCAGTTTTGTGGGAGGTGCTTTGAGCAAGGAGATCGAAAATGGCAGCAAGATGAGCTTGGACTCGGGATTGAGCTGGCTAGTGGTGTTTTTGGAGGAAGGAGTGTGTGGTAGCTGGAATAAGTGGAGGGGAGCCACTATGGGCCCACGAGGCAGGGGGCGCGCCCTCCACCCTCGTGGCCAGGTGCTTGCTCCCCCTGTTGTATTCTCAGTGCCAGATATTCTCAAATATTCCAAAAAAATCATATTTAAATGTCAGGGCATTTGGAGAACTTTTATTTTCGGGGTATATATATTTTTATTGCATGGATAATTCAGAAAACAAACAGAAATTATTATTTTTGTTTTATTTAATATAAATAAGAGAAAGTAAAAAGAGGGTACAGAGAGTTGTGTTTTCTAAATTCATCCATCTCATGCTCATCAAAAGGAATCTACTAACAAGGTTGATCAGGTCTTGTTAACAAACTCATTCTGAATAACATGGAACCGGAGAATTTTCGAATAACACCAGGTTACCTCAACGGGGATATGCACATCCCCAACAATAAGAATATCATATTTCTTCTTGACAGTAGGAAGAGGAAATTCAAAACCTCCAATAGTAATAGTTGAAATTTTTCCAATAGAATTGATACTGTGGACTTGAGGTTGTTTCCTCGAAAAGTGTACCGTATGCTCATTTACCATTAACATGAAAAGTGACATTGCCTTTGGTGCAATCAATAACAGCCCCTGCAGTATTCAAAAAGGGTCTTCCAAGAATAATAGACATACTATCGTCCTCGGGAATATCAAGAATAACAAAGTCCGTTAAAATAGTAAGGTTTGCAACCAAAACAGGCACATCCTCACAAATACCGACAGGTATAGTAGTTGATTTATCAACCATTTGCAAAGATATTTCAGTAGGTGTCAACTTATTCAAATCAAGTCTACGATATAAAGAGAGAGGCATAACACTAACACCGGCTCCAAGTTCACATAAAGCAGTTTTAACATAGTTTCTTTTAATGGAGCATGGTATAGTTGGTACTCCAGGATCTCCTAGTTTCTTAGGTATTCCATCCTTAAAAGTATAATTAGAAAGCATGGTGGAAATTTCAGCTTCCGGTATCTTTCTTTTATTTGTAACAATATCTTTCATGTACTTAGCATAAACATTCATTTTAAGCATATCAGTCAAACGCATACACAAAAATATAGGTCTAATCATTTCAGGAAAGTGCTCAAAATCCTCATCATCCTTTTTCTTGGATGGTTTCGGAGGAAAAGGCATGGGTTTCTGAACCCATGGTTCTCTTTCCTTACCGTGCTTCCTAGCAACAAAGTCTCTCTTATCATAACTTTCATTCTTTTATTGTGGGTTATCAAGATCAACAGCAGGTTCAATCTCTACTTCATTTCGTTACTAGGTTGAGCATCAATATGAACATCATTATTAACAGTATCACTAGGTTCATGCTCATTACCAGATTGTGTTTCAACATCAGAAATAGAAATATCATTGGGATTCTCAGGTGTGTCATCAACAGGTTCACTAGAAGCATGCAAAGTCCTATCATTTTTCTTTTTCTTCCTTTTAGAAGGACTAGGTACATCAATATCATTTCTCTAAGAATCTTGCTCAATTCTCTTAGGGTGGCCCTCAGGATACAAAGGTTCCTGAGTCATTTTACCACCTCTAGTCATAACTCTAACAGCATTATCATTTCTCTTGCTATTTAATTCATTGAGCAAATCATTCTGAGCTTTAAGTACTTGTTCTACTTGAGTGGTAACCATAGAGGCATGTTTACTAATAAGTTTTAGTTCACCTTTAATATTAGCCATATAATCACCCAAGTGTTCAAGCATATCAGCATTGTGTTTTAATTCTCTACCAAAATAAGCATTGAAGTTTTCTTGTTTGACCATAAAGTCATCAAACTCATCCAAGCATGGGCTAGCAAACTTAGTAAATGGGATTTCAGCTTTATCATATCTATAGAGAGAATTTACCTTTACTACCTCTGTCAGGTTATCAAGAACATGTATTTCTTCAACAGGCGGTAAATTAAGACCATGTATTTCTTCAATAGGAGGTAAATTCTTAACATCTTCCGCTTTAATACATTTTTATTTCATAGATTTCTTTGCATCTTGCATATCTTCAGGACTGAGAAATAGAATACCCCTTTTCTTCGGAGTTGGTAGGAGTTGGTTCAGAAATTGGATCAGGGATTGGATCAGGAAGTGCCCAATTATTTTCATTGGTCAGCATATTATTCAATAAAATTTCAGCTTCATCTGGTGTTCTTTCCCTGAAAACACAACAAGCACAACTATCCAGGTGGTCTCTGGAACCATTGGTTAGTCCATTATAAAAGATATCAAGTATATCTTTTTTCTTAAGAGGATGACCAGGCAAAGCATTAAGTAATTGGAGAAGCCTCCCCCAAGCTTGTGGGAGATTATCTTCTTCAATTTGCACAAAATTATATATTTCCCTTAAAGCAGCTTGTTTCTTATGAGCGGGAAAGTATTTAGCAGAGAAATAATAAATCATATCCTGGGGACTACGCACTCAACCAGGATCAAGAGAATTAAACCATATCTTAGCATCACCCTTTAATGAGAATGGAAATAATTTAAGGATATAATAATAGCGAGTTTTCTCATCATTAGTGAACAGGGTAGCTATATCATTTAATTTAGTAAGATGTGCCACAACAGTTTCAAATTCATAACCATAGAAAGGATCAGCATCAACTAAAGTAATTATCTCAGGATAAACAGAGAAATCATAATCCTTATCAGTAACAAAGATAGGTGAAGTAGCATAAGCAGGATCATATTTCATTCTAGCATTCATAGTTTTTTGTTTCAGCTTAGCTAATAATTTCTTAAGATCACTCCTATCATTGCAAGCAAGAAAATCTCTAGCAGTTTCTTCCTCCATAACATAGCCCTCAGGCACAACAGTTAATTCATATCTAGGGGGAGAATCTTCATCATCACTTTCATCAATATTATCAGTTTCAATAATATCATTCTCTCTAGCCCTAGCAAGTTGTTCATCAAGAAATTCACCAAGTGGCACAGTAGTATCAAGCATAGAAGTAGTTTCATCATAAGTATCATGCATAGCAGAAGTGGCATCATCAATAACATGTGACATATCAGAATTAATAGCAGAAGCAGGTTTAGGTGTCGCAAGCTTACTCAAAACAGAAGGTGAATCAAGTGCAGAGCTAGATGGCAGTTCCTTACCTCCCCTCGTAGTTGAGGGATAAATCTTGGTTCTTGGATCTTTTAAGTTCTTCATAATGATTAGCAGATATAAATCCCAAGTGACTCAAATAATAGAGCTATGCTCCCCGGCAATGGCGCCAGAAAATAGTCTTGATAACCCACAGGTATAGGGGGTCGCAACAATTTTCGAGGGTAAAGTATTCAACCCAAATTTATTGATTCGACACAAGGGGAGCCAAAGAATATTCTCAAGTATTAGCAGCTGAGTTATCAATTCAACCACACCTGGAAACTTAATATCTGCAGCAAGGTATTTAGTAGCAAAGTAATATGATAATAATGGTAATGGTAGTAAAAGATAACGATAGCAAAAGTAATATTTTTGGTGTTTTATAGTGATGATAACAATAGCAACTAAAAAGTAAATAAGCGAAGAACAATATATGGAAAGCTCCTAGGCAATAGATCGGTGATGGAGAATTATGCCAGATGCGGTTCGTCATGTAACAGTCATAACCTAGGGTGACACAGAACTAGCTCCAGTTCATCAATGTAATGTAGGCATGTATTCCGAATATAGTCATACGTGCTTATGGAAAAGAACTTGCATGACATCTTTTGTCCTACCCTCCCGTGGCAGCGGGATCCTATTGGAAACTAAGGGATATTAAGGCCTCCTTTTAATAGAGTACCGGACCAAAGCATTAACACATAGTGAATACATGAACTCCTCAAACTACGGTCATCACCGGGAGTGGTCCCGATTATTGTTACTTCGGGGTTGCCGGATCATAACACATAGTAGGTGACTATAGACTTGCAAGATAGGATCAAGAACTCTCATATATTGATGAAAACATAATAGGTTTAGATCTGAAATCATGGCACTCGGGCCCTAGTGACAAGCATTATGCATAGCAAAGTCATAGCAACATCAATCTCAGAACATAGTGGATACTAGGGATCAAACCCTAACAAAACTAACTCGATTACATGATAAATCTCATCCAACCCATCACCGTCCAGCAAGCCTACGATGGAATTACTCACTTATGGCGGTGAGCATCATCAAATTGGTGATGGAGAAAGGTTGATGATGACGATGGCGACGGATTCCCCTCTCCGGAGCCCCGAACAGACTCCAGATCAGCCCTCTCGAGAGAGTTTACGGCTTGGCAGCGGCTCTGTATCGTAAAACGCGATGAATCCTTCTCCCTGGGTTTTTTCTCCCCGAAAGTGAATATATGGTGTCAAGGTTGAGGTCGGTGGAGCGTCACGGGGCCCATGAGGCAGGGGGCGCGCCCCCCACCCTCGTGGGCAGGTGGAGGCCCCCCTGACATGGATCTTCCTTACAATATTTATTATATATTCCAAAACAATTCTCCGTTGATTTTCAGGTCATTCCGAGGACTTTTATTTCTGCACAAAAAATAACACCATGGCAATTCTACTGAAAATAGCGTCAGTTCGGGTTAGTTCCATTCAAATCATGCAAGTTAGAGTCCAAAACAAGGGCAAAAGTGTTTGGAAAAGTAGATATGACGGAGACGTATCACCAACTCAAACCCGAGTCCAAGCTCATTTTGCTGCCATTTTTGATCTCCTTGCTCAAAGCTCCATTCAAAAAACTGCTTTGGGGGATTGTTCCTTGGTATGTGACTCCTCCAATGGCCCAATTAGTTTTTGTTCTAGTGATTTATTCATTGCATATTTTTGCTGCTTAGGTGACCCTGTTCTTGAGCTTGCATGTCAAATTTATATGGTCAAAAGTAGTTTTAATGCATGATATTGCCTCTAGGCACTTGTAGGAGTAGTTTCTATCAATTTTGTTGAGTTTGGTTCACTTTTATTTTGAAGTTACTAAAATTTCAGAAATTTTTCAGAGGAAGAAATATGTTTAGGAAAATGTACCAAGGTGGTCCTTCAAGGAAGCAAGGACCCAGGCTCGCAATACGCGATGCCGATGATGAACCACCGAGGGAAGCTCAGGTGCAGGCTTGTGAATGGTCGTCAGAGGACTTTATGGATCGAGCGGGAATCAAGGAAGAATTTAACACGTATGTGCGTAATGCCGATCTTGAGAGCTTCGAGGCAGATAAGTGCCGCCAATACCACTATCTCACTGATTCCTTTGTGAGGAGGTTTGAATTTTCATCATCACGCAATTCTCAAACTGTCCTATTTGATCTTTATGAAAATTCTTATACTATGGACTTAGAGGATTTTAATACTGCTTGCAAACTTCCACAATGGGGCAGCACTAGTGAGCCTCGCAAATCTAAGTTTAGATATTTTCTTGCTAGTATAACTGTGGGGGAGTCTA
Organism: Triticum dicoccoides; assembly: GCF_002162155.2. Taxonomy (NCBI): domain Eukaryota; kingdom Viridiplantae; phylum Streptophyta; class Magnoliopsida; order Poales; family Poaceae; genus Triticum; species Triticum dicoccoides. Next base: position 143,672,804 of record NC_041384.1, read on the forward strand.
GAGATATAACACAAGCTACCATAGGGAGCATTCATTTTCCTGCTATACATTATTTTGCTCTCTTCATAGGTAGATGCATTAATGGTAAAGATGAAGCATGTCACATGTGTGTGCCTGATATTAGCGTTCTCAAAAGCGCTGTTTTAGGAGATAAACAATACAACTTGGGGGCTATCATTGCACGTAGGTTGCATAATGATCGTATTCATGGAGATTTCTTTGGTGGAATCTATGCAACCCGTCTAGCTAATTTTCTTGATATACCCATACGTGGGTATGATATTGAGTTGACTCCTGTTTATTTAGATTATGAGGCCATGGTTCATCATCAGTTTGTTGAGAGGAACGATTAGTTCCTCCAGTACCGACTAATCTTTGACAGACGACGCACCTATCATGTCGCTCTCCCTGCTCCTACTTTCTTTGACTCTCAGGAAAAGGGAGATATATTATAACCAGGGAGGAGGCGGACGAGTATAAGAGGAGGACGGAGACGGCCCATCTCCAAGCGGCAGCTCATGAGGCAATAGCTGCTGCATCTCAGTACGACCCCAGCTACAACTTTGGATATCCGCCAGGCCAGCCGTGGCCATAGACCAACTTAGGCCAAAAGCCTAATCTTGGGGGAGTACGTATTTCTTACCGACATTACATTCATGTTCACACACCCATTGCTAGTTGTCGGTGCTCATACTTTTTCATTATATCATCCATGCTAGTTTATTATCCTTTTTTTATGATTTCTTCTTGTGTGTTTAATAAACCTTAAGAAAAACAAAAAAAATAGTTGTAGCTTTTAGCTAGTTTAATTTCCATGCCTGTAGTACTAATAATTAAAAGAAAACCTAAAAAGATTTCTCGTTCTTCTTTTGCTTGTTGGGAGCTTTCCCGTGTAAATAGTTTTGTTTCTTTTGTTTGGGGGGTTGAGAGGAGAAGACCATATTGAAATTGTTGAGTGGCTCTCATATGCGTTATTGTTGATCTAACAAAGAGCCCATTACCTTGTCTTCTCTCTTGAATTGAATGCTTGCAGATTCCAGCTTAGTCCAATGCACGTGCACTATTATTATTATCCACACTATTCGGTCGTGCAAGTGAAAGGCAATAATGATGATTATATGATTGTGACGCCCGGATAATTAAGCTACAGTGATTCCCCGCTAATGATGCCACGTCACCATGGTTACTGTGATAAACTCTCGATAGTTCAGAACCGAAACAAATTCAAAATTTAAATAAAAGAAAACAATAAAAGTTTTCAAAAATTAAACAAAAATGTTCGGTGGTTGCCAAATATTACAAATATAATTATGGTGTAAGGTTCACAATTTTATAAAATGCCTAAGTGTTTATAAATAAATAAAAACAGAAAAGAAAATAAATAAAAAGAAAACAGAAAACAATAAAAAAAGGAAGAGAAACCCCCCCTGGACCCTGGCCCAACTGGGCCGACCCCAGGCCCAGTCGGCCACCCCCATAACCCCCCACCCCCCGCAAACCCTAACCCAACCA
>NC_041384.1:143675951-143682780 GCF_002162155.2 Triticum dicoccoides
GCATCACGCGGCCCGCCCCGCTCCGTGCCTCGCGGGCGCCCCCCCCCACCGTTCGCCTGGGCCAGCGCCCAGGCTCGCCCCATCGAGCGCTCGTGCCCGCGTGCTCGCACGCCCGACCCGATAGGCCCCCGGGCCACTGACTAGGGGGCCCCGCCCCAGAACGTTAAAAAAATTATATAAATAATAAATAATAAAATAAATAAAAACAATAAATATAATTAATAAAATTAAAATGATTTAATAAAATTATTAATTAATTAAGTTAATTAATCCGGTTTAATTAAATTAATTAACTAGTTAAGTTTAATTAAACTGTAATTAGATTAACCTAAACCCTAATTAACCTAAATAGAGAATGACAGGTGGGTCCCACTGGACCCACATGTCAGGTTGACCACGTCAACTCTGTTGACTGCTGATGTCAGCATGACATCATGCTGATGTCATTAATCTGTTTTTCGAATTAATTAAATAATTAATTAAATTCCAGAAATTAATAAAATCTTTAGAAAATCATATCTTTTAATCCGTCACTCGGATTAAATTATTTTCAACATGAAAGTTGCTCAGAACGACGAGGCGAATCCGGATACGCAGTCCGTTCGTTCGCCACACACCCCTAACCTATCGAACTCGCAACTTTCCCCCTCCGGCTCCTCTGCCCGAAAACGCGAAACACCGGGAATACTTTCCCGGATGTTTCCCCCCTTAACCGGTACCACCTCATACCACGTTAGGGCACACCTAGCACCGCTCATTGTCACGTCACGCATCGTCGTGTTTATGTTTGCATTGTATTCATTGTTTCTTCCCCCTCTTATCTCCGGTAGACTACGAGACCGATGCTGATGCCACCGGGTACGACTACGTCACCGACGACCCCTCCTTGTCTGAGCAACCAGGCAAGCCCCCCCTTTGATCACCAGATATCGCCTATTCTCCTCTATACTGCTTGCATTAGAGTAGTGTAGCATGTTACTGCTTTCGTTAATCCTATTCTGATGCATAGCCGGACATTGTCGCTACATCTGTTGATACCTTACCTGCAATCCTAACTGCTTAGTATAGGATGCTAGTTTATCATCATTGGCCCTACATTCTTGTCGGTCTGCCTTGCTATACTATTGGGCCGTGATCACTCGGGAGGTGATCACGGGTATATACTATACATACATACATACTATACAGATGGTGACTAAAGTCGGGTCAGCTCATTGAGTACCCGCAAGTGATTCTGACGAGGGGGCTGAAAGGACAGGTGGCTCCATCCCGGTAGAGGTGGGCCTGGGTTCCCGACGGCCCTCGACTGTTACTTTGTGGCGGAGCGACAGGGCAGGTTGAGACCACCTAGGAGACAGGTGGGCCTGGCCCTGTTCGGCGTTCGCGGATACTTAACACGCTTAACGAGATCTTGGTATTTGATCTGAGTCGGCTACGAGCCTATATGCACTAACCATCTACGTGGGAGTAGTTATGGGTATCCCGACGTCGTGGTATCAGCCGAAGCACTTCAGACGTCAGCGACGGAGCGGCGCGCGCCGAATTGGACTGGAACGCCACTAGGCTAGGTCTGCTTTCGGCCGCCCACGCAACGTGCAGGTGTGCTCAGGGCGATGGGCCCAGACCCCTGTGCGCTTAGGTTTAGACCGGCGTGCTGGCCTCTCTGTTTTGCCTAGGTGGGGCTGCGACGTGTTGATCTTCCGCGGCCGGGCATGACCCAGGAAAGTGTGTCCGGCCAAATGGGATCGAGCGTGTTGGGTTATGTGGTGCACCCCTGCAGGGAAGTTAATCTATTCGAATAGCCGTGATCTTCGGTAACAGGACGACTTGGAGTTGTACCTTGACCTTATGACAACTAGAACCGGATACTTAATAAAACACACCCTTCCAAGTTCCACAGACAACCTGGTGATCGCTTTTCCGCAGGGCGACGAGGAGAGGATCGCCGGGTAGGATTATGCTATGAGATGCTATTTGGATATGCTACTTGGAGATGCTACTTGGAGGACTTCAATCTACTCTCTTCTACATGCTGCAAGATGGAGGCTGCCAGAAGCGTAGTCTTCGACAGGATTAGCTATCCCCCTCTTATTCTGGCATTCTGCAGTTCAGTCCACTGATATGGCCTCTTTACACATATACCCATGCATATGTAGTGTAGCTCCTTGCTTGCGAGTACTTTGGATGAGTACTCACGGTTGCTTTCTCCCCCCTTTTTTCCCCTTTCCTTTCTTTCTGGTTGTCGCAACCAGATGCTGGAGTCCAGGAGCCAGACGCCACCGTCGACGACGACCCCTACTACACTGGAGGTGCCTACTACTACGTGCTGCCCGCTGATGACGACCTGGAGTAGTTTAGGAGGATCCCAGGCAGGAGGCCTGCGCCTCTTTCGATCTGTATCCCAGTTTGTGCTAGCCTTCTTAAGGCAAACTTGTTTAACTTATGTCTGTACTCAGATATTGTTGCTTCCGCTGACTCGTCTATGATCGAGCACTTGTATTCGAGCCCTCGAGGCCCCTGGCTTGTATTATGATGCCTGTATGACTTATTTTATTTGTAGAGTTGTGTTGTGATATCTTCCCGTGAGTCCCTGATCTTGATCGTACACATTTGCGTGCATGATTAGTGTACGATTGAATCGGGGGCGTCACAAGTTGGTATCAGAGCCGACTGCCTGTAGAAATCCCCCTTCCAACTCCTTGGCCGAAGTCGAGTCTAGACTTTACAAAACTTTTACTAACATGGCTGTGCGGCCCATGGGCCCACGTCGCCATTGGGTGGTACTAGGATCTTTTACTCCTCGACCTTTACTCTGGGACTCTGATCTCTCCTCTATTCGGGTTAAATGAAGTTTACTAAATCTAACATTAGGATCTCGTTATCACTTTCACCCGGAGAGCCCCTTATTACTAATGATCGTCTGCTGCACCAGAAGACCCCGAAGATACTCTCCACTGTTAACCCGAGAACTTGTGTTCATCGCGTTTGCAATTCACCTTCCACCGCAAACCCTTATGGATAACTACTTGCATTTGTTATTCTTACATGCATCCCCAGTGGTCTTGTTATTACAAGATACCCTGAAAAACTCGTCGTTGTTTCAATAATCCCTTGAGCTTGCTGCCTTGGTATTCTTTGTCACTTGAATACCCCTACGGTTAATTCTCGCACTTATCGAGTATCCGCTCATCCCCCAGTTGTTCATGTGTTACACAAAAGTCTTCGAAATACCACCCGATATTCCGAAAATCCTCAGCAACCTATTGCTCTGGAATTTCTTGTTTGCTTTCATTATGATTAATCCCATAAGTATAGAAATCTTATTGACACTCCTTGTCATTATCATTTTGAGTCTGTTGACTCAATATTCTGCGAATACACGCAATCATCATTGATCCCTATAAATTACCTTTCGGCTGAGCTTCCATTCTTTTAACTGGAATTGGTTCTCGACCAATCCAATTGTCGTTGATTGTACCCTAAGGCTATTCAACTTATCCCTCCCTAATCAGAGCATTGCTTCTGATCCCTTGATTTTGAAATCATAATTCCTTTGCATTTGACAATTGAGTTAGTCAGTTGTTTTTATAATCTGATCTCCTTGCATTCTTCTTCCTCTAGTTGAGTACCGATACTCGTATCAGATCCTTTGTGGACCATCAAGTCCTTTGTTGGATTGTTATCCGACAGTGTCCTTCACATTTGATCACTTTGTGAGTTCTTCCCCTGATACATAATGCCTTTGTTAAGTTGTATCCTCTGCTTGGCCAACCATGCTCTGCTTTCGGGCTTGTGTTATTTACTCTTGAAACTTGTGGTATACGTTTCTAAGAAGCCCCTATGGGTTGAACATATGCCTTCTCTAAACTGTGTGAACTCGAAAGCTTTCGCGAGTCATACACCTCTGGTATTTTGCCAGATAAAATTTCAAACACTACAACTTCTTCGAAAGTGAGAAGTGAATGAAAGGTTATGCATTGGAGAAGTGGGAGTCGACCTTGAACTTTGTGTTCATGCCCATGGACACGATGTAGATCTTATCATTAAAGCTTCTCTTAAATTAAATTATTCCTTTGGTATAAGTTCATCTTATATCGGGGATCTGGCCTTTTGCAATCGTGGTTCCGACCATGTTCTCTTTTAAATACCATTTCACGTGCAAGTTTAAGCGCTTGTCTTCTATAGAGCAATACCCCAGTCCAACCTCTACTTTGATTTGTCATCGAGTATTACCCCTCAGGTATCTCGAAATTATCACGGAACTGCATAACTTCTTATGAGTTCTTCTTCAAGTATTATTTGACTTTCGTTGCATCATCATTTGACTTGATGTCATCGCCGACCGATTACATCTTCATGAAATCTCTCGACAAATGTGTCGTGGTCATCATCAACATCCTGAGCTCTTCCAAGATATATATCAAATTCTTGATTAGATATACCATCCTCGCCTCTCAATGGTTTGTGTTATCCCCGACCACTTTATTGCCTTCCGTTAAACACAAAATCATTCATGTTTTGTGTTATACCTTGAGATCCTCGCTATCCAGCATTTGATCTTCCTTACCTCGGAAGTATTACCATCTCTTTTTGTCAAGAATGTGGTGAGAATTTCACCACCTCTTAATAATTCTTGATATCATAATACTTCTTGCCATCTTCGTTCATTCCTTGGTCCCCGTATTGTTTTCAACCGGAATACCGACAATGGAGCGATGGCGTGTGAATTCAAAACTTCTAACAACCCTATTGCTTTGAAGTGAATGGGCGATAGTTCATTCTAAGTCCTTCGCTAATTGAATCACCATTCTGACATTGGCCGTGCAACCCAACCCATATTTCGGGCGCACCTTCCAACCAATGTTTAATTGTGTATGTTTTCCTCGAGCATACTTCCTTATATCATTTGATCTGACTAATGTTATCTTCTTGTTCACTTAATGGTGGAAATCCATCTTTTGGGAATCTCGGTGAATTGCCGTTGAGTTCACCAGACACCTCCTTGTCCTCTCCTTGGGTTAATGATGGACTCTTGTTAACGGAAATCACTTCATAGTTCATTTCCCCGAGAATCTTACAACGTCATCTCGTCAATTTGCGTTGCACCTTTTCTTCTCAGGTATCCTAAGTCTGAGGTATCGTGACACCATTCGGATCTGAATCTCGGTCAGATATGATGGTTGGGACAACTTTCCAAGAGTTATGATGTTGATCCTTTGATGACCCGGTAACATGATGTCATGCCTAGAACCCCCCCCCCCTGGCTGGAGGACCTATCATTATAGATTCCTTTTCAGCAAGGTTATCCGTTCATCCATGAGGAAATTGTAAGACTTAATCTACAAGTTATTCCTGATGGATCCTTCGTGTTTCCAAAGTCTGATCTTCACCTGAAGACCATGTCAATGCTATCTCGAAGCATGTCAATGGTACTCCGATTTTCAATAGGAACATTTGAAGCACGATGCTAAATTTTATTTATCATTTATCCTAACACCGTTGTATGGGTAATGTCATGAAAATTCTCCCCCGTACCTAAAGAGTTTTCTACATTATATCCTGCCACGGATATCATGCTCTGCTTGTCCTTGGGAAGGATATATCCCTGAATTATGTGTTTAAACACGTTTTCCTTTCCATTGTTCTGTTTAATATGATAATCATATTTTACTTTCCATTGGTTGTTTGAACCTTTCTTGTGATCTATATGATCTAAGCAGCAATATTCTACTGCTTATGTAAACTCCTCGGTGTACAAATCTGTCAGCAAGAACCTGTTACTATTGTTGATGACATTTCGGTAGCCACCGATGGACGAGAACTTTGCCTACTGGTCCGCCTCGTTCAACGAGCAGGGAAATGGTTCTCTTCGTCCCTCGCCCTTGGTACCGACATTGTTGACAACAAAACCGACAGGCTATCCTCTGATATACCTTGTTATCTTGACCGTGCAAATATTAGCGCCTTCCTGCTTTTAACCCACATGGTGGGCCCATAACCCACCGTTCCACAGGATTGAAACCTGACTCTCCTGTACACCCTGTTGTCAGCGTTATTCCTCGTGCTTGACTTTGTATGTAATTCACGGGCCACTTGCCTGTTGATCTATTCTGGTATCGGACACAATACTTATTCTCGTTGCTCTGAACCCCTTTCGCACTCTGCTTCAGGCAATGAACGATTGCCTATCCGCTTGAAACCTCTTATTACACCGTCTTACTTTGCTTTCGATGTGTGTCATTTGTTCAACTCGAGAGCTACTCATATGTTTATTCCTGGGATACCCCAGATGAATCTCCCTTATAACATCCTATCATTGTAGAGCTGCCCCTTACCTGTTCGTAAGTACGATGGAGTTCCCCGAAGAAAGGACGACAACTTCATCATGACGCTTTGGGAATAAAGAACTGAAGACATCAATGTAATGGGTCGACCTCTTCGAGAAGAGCTACTATGATCGAGAAGAATCGTTAGAATTTCGTAACCAGACCCCTTCCCCCTTATAACCGATCCTAAATCTCGGGACGAGATTTCTTGTAGTGGAGGAGAATTGTGACGCCCGGATAATTAAGCTACAGTGATTCCCCGCTAATGATGCCACGTCACCACGGTTACTGTGATAAACTCTCGATAGTTCAGAACCGAAACAAATTCAAAATTTAAATAAAAGAAAACAATAAAAGTTTTCAAAAATTAAAACAAAAATGTTCGGTGGTTGCCAAATATTACAAATATAATTATGGTGTAAGGTTCACAATTTTATAAAATGCCTAAGTGTTTATAAATAAATAAAAACAGAAAAGAAAATAAATAAAAAGAAAACAGAAAA
>NC_041384.1:143684246-143713958 GCF_002162155.2 Triticum dicoccoides
TAAAAAAAATTATATAAATAATAAATAATAAAATAAATAAAAACAATAAATATAATTAATAAAATTAAAATGATTTAATAAAATTATTAATTAATTAATTAATTAATTAAGTTAATTAATCCGGTTTAATTAAATTAATTAACTAGTTAAGTTTAATTAAACTGTAATTAGATTAACCTAAACCCTAATTAACCTAAATAGAGAATGACAGGTGGGTCCCACTGGACCCACATGTCAGGTTGACCACGTCAACTCTGTTGACTGCTGATGTCAGCATGACATCATGCTGATGTCATTAATCTGTTTTTCGAATTAATTAAATAATTAATTAAATTCCAGAAATTAATAAAATCTTTAGAAAATCATATCTTTTAATCCGTCACTCGGATTAAATTATTTTCAACATGAAAGTTTCTCAGAACGACGAGGCGAATCCGGATACGCAGTCCGTTCGTTCGCCACACACCCCTAACCTATCGAACTCGCAACTTTCCCCCTCCGGCTCCTCTGCCCGAAAACGCGAAACACCGGGAATACTTTCCCGGATGTTTCCCCCCTTAACCGGTACCACCTCATACCACGTTAGGGCACACCTAGCACCGCTCATTGTCACGTCACGCATCGTCGTGTTTATGTTTGCATTGTATTCATTGTTTCTTCCCCCTCTTATCTCCGGTAGACTACGAGACCGATGCTGATGCCACCGGGTACGACTACGTCACCGATGACCCCTCCTTGTCTGAGCAACCAGGCAAGCCCCCCCTTTGATCACCAGATATCGCCTATTCTCCTCTATACTGCTTGCATTAGAGTAGTGTAGCATGTTACTGCTTTCGTTAATCCTATTCTGATGCATAGCCGGACATTGTCGCTACATCTGTTGATACCTTACCTGCAATCCTAACTGCTTAGTATAGGATGCTAGTTTATCATCATTGGCCCTACATTCTTGTCGGTCTGCCTTGCTATACTATTGGGCCGTGATCACTCGGGAGGTGATCACGGGTATATACTATACATACATACATACTATACAGATGGTGACTAAAGTCGGGTCAGCTCATTGAGTACCCGCAAGTGATTCTGACGAGGGGGCTGAAAGGACAGGTGGCTCCATCCCGGTAGAGGTGGGCCTGGGTTCCCGACGGCCCTCGACTGTTACTTTGTGGCGGAGCGACAGGGCAGGTTGAGACCACCTAGGAGACAGGTGGGCCTGGCCCTGTTCGGCGTTCGCGGATACTTAACACGCTTAACGAGATCTTGGTATTTGATCTGAGTCGGCTACGAGCCTATACGCACTAACCATCTACGTGGGAGTAGTTATGGGTATCCCGACGTCGTGGTATCAGCCGAAGCACTTCAGACGTCAGTGACGGAGCGGCGCGCGCCGAATTGGACTGGAACGCCACTAGGCTAGGTCTGCTTTCGGCCGCGTACGCAACGTGCAGGTGTGCTATGGGCGATGGGCCCAGACCCCTGTGCGCTTAGGTTTAGACCGGCGTGCTGGCCTCTCTGTTGAGCCTAGGTGGGGCTGCGACGTGTTGATCTTCCGAGGCCGGGCATGACCCAGGAAAGTGTGTCCGGCCAAATGGGATCGAGCGTGTTGGGTTATGTGGTGCACCCCTGCAGGGAAGTTAATCTATTCGAATAGCCGTGATCTTCGGTAACAGGACGACTTGGAGTTGTACCTTGACCTTATGACAACTAGAACTGGATACTTAATAAAACACACCCTTCCAAGTGCCAGATACAACCGGTGGTCGCTCTACCTCAGGGATATGAGGAGGGGATCGCCGGGTAGGATTATGCTATGAGATGCTACTTGGAGATGCTACTTGGAGGACTTCAATCTACTCTCTTATACCTGTTGCAAGACGAAGGTGACCCGAAGCGTAGTCTTCGATAAGACTAGCTATCCCCCTCTTATTCTGGCATTCTGCAGTTCAGTCCACTGATATGGCCCTTTACACATATACCCATGCATATGTAGTGTAGATCCTTGCTTGCGAGTACTTTGGATGAGTACTCACGGTTGCTTTCTCCCCCTTTTCTCCCCTTTTCCTTTCTTTCTGGTTGTCGCAACCAGGTGCTGGAGTCCAGGAGCCAGACGCCACCGTCGACGACGACCCCTACTACACCGGAGGTGCCTACTACTACGTGTTGCCCGCTGACGACGACCTGGAGTAGTTTAGGAGGATCCCAGGCAGGAGGCCTGCGCCTCTTTCGATCTGTATCCCAGTTTGTGCTAGCCTTCTTAAGGCAACTTGTTTAACTTATGTCTGTACTCAGATATTGTTGCTTCCGCTGACTCGTCTATGATCGAGCACTTGTATTCGAGCCCTCGAGGCCCCTGGCTTGTATTATGATGCTTGTATGACTTATTTTATTTGTAGAGTTGTGTTGTGATATCTTCCCGTGAGTCCCTGATCTTGATCGTACACATTTGCGTGCCGACTCCGTCGCCCGAAGCCGTCCCGGACGCCGCCGGACTTCCCCGTCTACACGCGTCGTCCCCGTCAACCTCCCTGAGCCCCGCTGCCTTGACCCTACGGATCCACGGTGAGGCCCCCGGCCTCTCTTCCTCTTGCTCCTCGCACCGTCCCGTAGTCGTGCACGTGCCGCCCGGTGCTCGTGCTCGCTGTGAGCACGCGCGCACCCGCGCGCCCCGTCGCGCCCGTTGTCGCTCGTGCCACCTGCGGTTGTTGCCGCCCACGCCGCCGTCCCGCTCCGCCTGCAGCCCCCGTGCACTACTCCTGCCTTCCCCGCTGACGACCGCCGGGCCCGCACCTCGCCGAGACCACGTGCGTGGCGTCCCGGTACCTCGCCGCCCCTGGCTGCCTCCTTGTCGCCGGCGGCAGCGCCACTGGCCGCGCCCGAGGCCATCGCTTGGGCTTGCCCCGGTGGGCGCTCGTGGCCGTGCCCGTGAGCCCGCGCGCCCACACGCCCATAACCACTAAGGCCCCTATGGGCCTATGACAAACGGGGCCCACGCCCAGAACGAAAATTAAAAAAAAAAGAGAATTAAAAAATATATATATATATAATAAGTAAATAATTAATAATAAAATTAATGAATTAATTAATTGATTAACTAATTAATTAACTTAATTAATTCTGATTAAATTAACTAAATAAGATTAATTAACCTAATTAACTAATTAACTTAATTAACTGAAACAGTCAATGACATGCCGGACCCACATGTCAGCTTGACCCAGTCAACACCTCTGTTGACTGATGATGTCATGCTGACATCATGCTGATGCAGTAATGCCATTTTCGGATTAAATTAATAATAATAATTTATAAGTTGATTAAATCTTTTAAAATTAATATAAGGTAAACCGTAGCTCGGATCGAAAAACTTTGTACATGAAAGTTGCTCAGAACGACGAGACGATTCCGGATACGCAGTCCGTTCGTCCGCCACACACCCCTAACCTATCGAACTCGCAACTTTCCCCCTCCGGTTCATTTGTCCGAAAACGCGAAACACCGGGAATACTTTCCCGGATGTTTCCCCCTTCACCGGTATCGCCTATCCCTACGTTAGGTCACCCCTAGCACACCGTATTGCCGCGTCTTGCTTTGTGTTACATTTGATTGCTCTGTTATTTATTGTGTTCCCCCTCCGTTACTCCTTTCCGGTAGACTACGAGACCGACGCCGTTGCTGCCCAGTTCGACTACGGAGTTGACGACCCCTCTCTCTTGCCAGAGCAACCAGGCAAGCCCCCCCCCCTTGATCACCAGATATCGCCTATTCTCCTCTATACTGCTTGCATTAGAGTAGTGTAGCATGTTACTGCTTTCGTTAATCCTAGTCTGATGCATAGCCTGACATTGTCGCTACATCTGTTGATACCTTACCTGCAATCCTAAATGCTTAGTATAGGATGCTAGTTTATCATCATTGGCCCTACATTCTTGTCAGTCTGCCTTGCTATACTATCGGGCCGTGATCACTTGGGAGGTGATCACGGGTATATACTATACATACATACATACTATACAGATGGTGACTAAAGTCGGGTCAGCTCATTGAGTACCCGCAAGTGATTCTGACGAGGGGGCTGAAAGGACAGGTGGCTCCATCCCGGTAGAGGTGGGCCTGAGTTCCCGACGGCCCTCGACTGTTACTTTGTGGCGGAGCGACAGGGCAGGTTGAGACCACCTAGGAGACAGGTGGGCCTGGCCCTGTTCGGCGTTCGCGGATACTTAACACGCTTAACGAGATCTTGGTATTTGATCTGAGTCGGCTACGAGCCTATACGCACTAACCATCTACGTGGGAGTAGTTATGGGTATCCCGACGTCGTGGTATCAGCCGAAGCACTTCAGACGTCAGCGACGGAGCGGCGCGCGCCGAATTGGACTGGAACGCCACTAGGCTAGGTCTGCTTTCGGCCGCCCACGCAACGTGCAGGTGTGCTCAGGGCGATGGGCCCAGACCCCTGTGCGCTTAGGTTTAGACCGGCGTGCTGGCCTCTCTGTTTTGCCTAGGTGGGGCTGCGACGTGTTGATCTTCCGCGGCCGGGCATGACCCAGGAAAGTGTGTCCGGCCAAATGGGATCGAGCGTGTTGGGTTATGTTGTGCACCCCTGCAGGGAAGTTAATCTATTCGAATAGCCGTGATCTTCGGTAACAGGACGACTTGGAGTTGTACCTTGACCTTATGACAACTAGAACCGGATACTTAATAAAACACACCCTTCCAAGTTCCACAGACAACCCGGTGATCGCTTTTCCGCAGGGCGACGAGGAGAGGATCGCCGGGTAGGATTATGCTATGAGATGCTATTTGGATATGCTACTTGGAGATGCTACTTGGAGGACTTCAATCTACTCTCTTCTACATGCTGCAAGACGGAGGCTGCCAGAAGCGTAGTCTTCGACAGGATTAGCTATCCCCCTCTTATTCTGGCATTCTGCAGTTCAGTCCACTGATATGGCCTCTTTACACATATACCCATGCATATGTAGTGTAGCTCCTTGCTTGCGAGTACTTTGGATGAGTACTCACGGTTGCTTTCTCCCCCCTTTTTTCCCCTTTCCTTTCTTTCTGGTTGTCGCAACCAGATGCTGGAGTCCAAGAGCCAGACGCCACCGTCGACGACGACCCCTACTACACTGGAGGTGCCTACTACTACGTGCTGCCCGCTGATGACGACCTGGAGTAGTTTAAGAGGATCCCAGGCAGGAGGCATGCGCCTCTTTCGATCTGTATCCCAGTTTGTGCTAGCCTTCTTAAGGCAAACTTGTTTAACTTATGTCTGTACTCAGATATTGTTGCTTCCGCTGACTCGTCTATGATTGAGCACTTGTATTCGAGCCCTCGAGGCCCCTGGCTTGTATTATGATGCCTGTATGACTTATTTTATTTGTAGAGTTGTGTTGTGATATCTTCCCGTGAGTCCCTGATCTTGATCGTACACATTTGCGTGCATGATTAGTGTACGATTGAATCGGAGGCGTCACAATGATGAACTTATTGAGATGAGAAAAGCTGGTATGAACTTGACCTCTCTTGTTTTTGTAAATATGATTAGTTTATCGTTCCTGATTCAGCCTATTATGAATAAACATGTTTGCAATGACAATTAGAGATTATAGTTGCTTATGCCATGCTTAATTAGCTAGGATCCTATAATGGTTTACCTTGCGTGCCAACATGTTATTAAAATGGTTGTGGTGTGGTATGACAGGGTGGTATCCTCTTTTGAATGATTCGAGTGGCTTGACTTGGCACATGTTCACGCATGTAGTTGAAACAAAATCAACGTAGCCTCTACGATATTTATGTTCATGGTGCATTATATCCTACTTGTGCTTGCATTCAGTGTTGATTAATTTTAATGCATGTTCATGACTGTTGTCGCTCTCTAGCTGGTCGCTTCCCAGTCTTTTGCTAGCCTTCACCTGTACTAAGCGGGAATACTGCTTGTGCATCCAATTCCATAAACCCCACAGTTGTTCCATATGAGTCCACCATACCTACCTATATACGGTATCTACCTGCCGTTCCAAGTAAATTTGTATGTGCCAAATTCTAAAACTTCAAATAAACATTCTATTTTGTATGCTTGAATAGCTCATGTATCAACTAGGGCTGTCCGTATCTTCCCTGTTAGGCGGGTTATTCTCAATAGGAGTGGACTCTGCTCCTCACTCGCGAGAAAATGGCTGGTCACCGGGATGCCTAGTCCCATGCTTTATGCAAATCAAATCAAAATAATTTCAAAGAAAACTCCCCCGGGACTATTGTTAGTTGGAGGCACTCATTGTTTCGAGCAAGCCATGGATTGATGCTTGTTGGTGGAGGGGGAGTATAAACTTTACCATTCTATTTGGGAACCGCCTATAATGTGTGTAGCATGGAAGATATCGCCATCTCCTGGTTGTTATGTTGACAATGAAAGTATACCACTCAAAATATTATTCATATCTATTTCAAAACCGAGCTCTGGCACCTCTACAAATCCTTGCTTCCCTCTGCGAAGGGCCTATCTATTTACTTTTATGTTGAGTCATTATGCTCTTATTAGAAAGCACTAGTTGGAGAGCACCACTGTCATTTGCATTCACTATTGTTAGTTTACATTGAGTATGACTTGATTGGATCTCTTTTACCATGAATTACAATGTCTAGTCAGTCCTTGATCTTTAAAGGTGCTCTGCATTTATGTTTTGCGGTCTTTGAAAGGGCTCGCGAGATACCCATGTTGTTATATCATATCATGATTGTTTTGAGAAAGTGTTGTCATCCGAGATTTATTATTATTGCTCGCTAGTTGATTATGCCATTGATATGAGTAAACATGAGACGTAAATGTTATTGTGAATATAGTTAGTTCATAATCTTTGCTCAAAACTTGAATGCTGGCTTTACATATTTACAACAACAAGAGCAAACAGAGTTTGTAAAAGTTTTTCTTTATCACTTTCAGTTTATCAACTGAATTGCTTGAGGACAAGCAAAGGTATAAGCTTGGGGGAGTTGATACGTCTCCGTCGTATCTAGTTTTCCAAACACTTTTGCCCTTGTTTTGGACTCCAACTTGCATGATTTGAATGGAACTAACCCGGATTGGCGCTGTTTTTAGCAGAATTGCCATGGTGTTATTTTTGTGCAGAAATAAAAGTTCTCGGAATGACCTGAAAATCCACATAGAATTATTTGGAATATATAAAAAATACTGGAAGAAAGATCCACGTCAGGGGGGCCACCACATGTCCATGAGGGTGGGGGCGCGTCCTACCCCCTGGGCGCGCCCCCTGCCTCGTGGGCCCCCTGACACTCCAACGACCTCAACCTCGACTCCATATATTCACTTTCGGGGAGAAAAAACCAGGGAGAAGGATTCATCGCGTTTTATGATACGGAGCCGCCGCCAAGCCCTAAACTCTCTCGGGAGGGCTGATCTGGAGTCCGTTCGGGGCTCCGGAGAGGGGAATATGTCGCCATCGTCATCATCAACCATCATCCATCACCAATTTCATGATGCTCACCGCCGTGCGTGAGTAATTCCATCGTAGGTTTGCTGGACGGTGATGGGTTGGATGAGATTTATCATGTAATCGAGTTAGTTTTGTTAGGGTTTGATCCCTAGTATCCACTGTGTTCTGAGATTGATGTTGCTATGACTTTGCTATGCTTAATGCTTGTCACTAGGGCCCGAGTGCCATGATTTCATATCTGAACCTATTATGTTTTCATCAATATATGAGAGTTCTTGATCCTATCTTGCAAGTCTATAGTCACCTACTATGTGTTATGATCTGGCAACCCCGAAGTGACAATAATCGGGACCACTCCCGGTGATGACCATAGTTTGAGGAGTTCATGTATTCACTATGTGTTAATGCTTTGGTCGGGTACTCTATTAAAAGGATGCCTTAATATCCCTTAGTTTCCAATATAGGACCCCGCTGCCACGGGAGGGTAGGAAAAAAGATGTCATGCAAGTTCTTTTCCATAAGCACATATGACTATATTCAGAATACATGCCTACATTACATTGATGAACTGGAGCTAGTTCTGTGTCACCCTAGGTTATGACTGTTACATGATCGATCGCATCCTAGATAATTCTCTATCACCAATCCATTGCCTACAAGCTTTCCATATATTGTTCTTCGCTTATTTACTTTTCCGTTGCTATTGTTATCATCACTACAAAACACCAAAAATATTGCTTTTGCTACCGTTCCCTTTTACCACCGTTACCACTACTATCATATTACTTTGCTACTAAACACTTTTCTGCAGATATTAAGTTTCCAGGTGTGGTCGAATTGACAACTCAGCTGCTAATACTTGAGAATATTCTTTGGCTCCCATTGTGTCGAATCAATAAATTTGGGTTGAATACTCTACCTCGAAAACTGTTGCGATCCCCTATACTTGTGGGTTATCAAGCACAAACGGTATTGCAATGCTTAGAAACAAGGCCTAGGGTTCATACTTTCACTAGTGCAAGTTCTCTCAACAATAATAACATAATTGGATCATATAACAATCCCTTAACATGCAACAAAGAGTCACTCCAAAGTCACTAATAGCGGAGAACAAATGAAGAGATTATTGTAGGGTGCGAAACCACCTCAAAGTTATTCTTTCCGATCAATCCGTTAGGCTATTCCTGTAAGTGTCACAAACGTCCCTAGAGTTCGCAGTAAAATTACACCTTAAGAAACAAATCAACCAAAACCATAATGTCACCTAGATACTCCAATGTCACCTCAAGTATCCATGGGTATGATTATACGATATGCATCACACAATCTCAGATTCATCTATTCAACCAACACCAAGAACTTCAAAGAGTACCCCAAAGTTTCTACCGGAGAGTCAAGACGAAAACGTGTGCCAACCCCTATGCATAAATTCACAAGGTCACAGAACTCGCAAGTTGATCACCAAAACATACATCAAGTGGATCACGTGAATATCCCATTGTCACCACAGATAAGCACATGCAAGATATACATCAAGTGTTCTCAAATCCTTAAAGACTCAATCCGATAAGATAACTTCAAAGGGAAAACTCAATTCATTGCAAGGAGATAGAGGGGGAGAAACATCATAAGATCCAACTATAATAGCAAAGCTCGCGGTACATCAAGATTGTGCCATATCAAGAACACGAGAGAGAGAGACAGAGGGAGAGAGAGAGAGAGAGATCAAACACATAGCTACTGGTACATACCCTCAGCCCCGAGGGTGAACTACTCCCTCCTCGTCATGGAGAGCGTCGGGATGATGAAGATGGCCACCGGTGATGGATCCCCCCTCCGGCAGGGTGCCAGAACAGGGTCCCGATTGGTTTTCGGTGGCTATTGAGGCTTGCGGCGGCGGAACTCCCAATCTAGGTTATTTTCTGGAGGTTTCTTTATTTGCAGGAATTTTTGGCGTAGGTCTCATGTCAGGGTGGTCTCCGAGTCATCCACGAGATAGGGGGACGCGCCCAGGGGGGTAGGGCGCGCCCCCCACCCTCGTGGACGGCTCAAGACTCTTCTGGCCCAACTCTTTTACTTTGGGGGCTTCTTTTGGTCCATAAAAACTCATCAAAAATTGGCACGTCAATTGGACTCCGTTTGGTATTCCTTTTCTGTAAAACTCAAAACCAAGGAAAGAAAAAAACTGGCACTGGGCTCTAGGTTAATAGGTTAGTCCCAAAAATCATATGAAATAGCATATAAATGCATATAAAACATCCAAGATTGATAATATAATAGCATGGAACAATCAAGAATTATATATATGTTGGAGACGTATCAGCTGGGGGCTTCTTTAACCGAAGTTTCTTATTATTCCGAGCCTGGAGCTCTCAATATAAGTGTCGCTTGCTGATATACATCCTTTTTGCCATTACATGCACCTCTATGACTTAAGGTTTTGCCAAGCTGGGTTGCCTTGCTCCTGTGTTTATGCCCTACGTTACTGATTGTTTGGCTAGGGCGTAAAGGGAGCACCTCTGCGATTGTTACAACCGGGTCATCCGGACATGTACCTCAGACGGGTGAAGCCGAAAGCTAGTGTTCTTAAGAGAATAAGTGGCCCACAATCAAGTGACAGACTGTTACATTATGGTAACCTCTCTAACACAGCGGGACACCTTTCTCCCGTCATATGAACCAACGCCGCGGCACGCATAATTACAGTATACCAACCCAAGGAAAGGGACCCTTAACGGACCTATTTTCCTTGGAAGATGTTTCTTACATATGTAATATAACATACATCATGAACGAAACTTTTTGTCTGTTCGAGCACAATGACTGGGTTGCTTGGTTTCCGGACATAGTGAATGCTTCTTTCATTTCGAATAGTATCCGGAAACACTCCACCATTTTTTTGGTTCAGAGGTTAAAGCCAAAAGCCTGTGATGACAAATCTTTACATGTTCGGATAAAGGTACGGGTTGATTAATACAAAAAACCTATTCCTTATCTATTCCATCTATAAGACTGTCTAAACTACAGTCCCCCTGTGAATACTTCGTAGCTACCATTACTTGGTCATACACCAAATTCACTGGAATTTCTTTCCCATCTGGTCCTTGTGGTCCCACTCGGGACATGTGATTTGGATCTAGCTTGGTGAAGCGTGTTTTCACCATGGCCCAAGCTTCTCGTGCGCCATCAAGATAGGTGGATGTCTTCCATAGCTCGAACCGGCGTCGGGCACCTTTTAACAGGTTTGCCAAGTCCTCCATACTTTCTGGAGGGGTATCAGAGGGCCATAATGCCTTCACCATACTCTTCATGGCTTTCTGGGCCTGAGCATGTACCACGGACAGTTCCTTTAGCACGTCGCCTTGAAATCCGGATACTTCCTCTTCCGGTCGGCCAGTTAACAAACCTGCAGCAACAGAGTCGTGACATTCCGAATTATGGGTTATACTCGAGCACCTCGGGTGGTTCTAAATAAGAGAGGAAAACATACCGAACATGCCGCCTTTCAGCTTCTCATTTTCCTTTTGAGCGGCCAATAATTGAGCCTTTAAGCTATCTATCTCTACGGATAGTTTGTCTTTTTCCCCTCCTAATTATTCTTCCCGGATGCACTTGTTGCGGCCTTTTTCATTTCCGCCAATTTGGCGGTGACGACATTCAGCTGTGTCTGATTCACTTCTAGCTCCTGAGATAGTGTGGTATTTTTCTCTTTGAGAACCTGCGAGACATATCGATCCTTAAATCGACCTCACCGCTTCAAGTCTCGGGGGCTACTGGCACATGACTATCAAAAATTGCATAAACTTTTACCTGTATATCCTTCGAGAACAATTGAGTGACTCCAGAAAGTCCGTCTCGAGCGGCTCGGATATATGCATCCACTGAGCTGAGTGTGTTAAACTCTTGCTCGAAAAAGGACGGAGCACACATAGCCTCTTTCAATCGACGGTGATTCATCACGCTCTCCACTTCAGAATTCGTGACTGATACGTCATCCAAATCCTCTTGAGTAGGCGGAACTGGCGTTGCATCAGCTCTCATCCTAGTTGGCGAGTCCGGCACCGGATTAGCGGACATTCGGCTAACGGGTCGTTTTCCCTCCGTCTGACGCGTACTCCTCCTGATATTAAGGAGAAAAGGAGACTTTTAACAATCCAGGCTCATGCCTAGGCATGTATTAAGCAAACATACCTCTTGGAAGACTATGAGGTTTCTGCAGCACTCCCGGTCCCTTTTCGTTTTGAACGACGGCCTTGCGTAGGAGCCTCCCTTAAGGAGGTACGATCCCTAGAGCGCCGATCCTATTAAAATCCGGATCAGTACAGCAGATAAAAATGCAAATGGGGATTTCCTTTTAAGGTCCCTCCGAATACTCACGATCCTGAAGGGATAGAGGCGGGGGTAGTCGGTGGTGATAGCCACTTCCGAGCCGTCAAGGCTCGCTTGATAAAATACCCCATCATCGAACTCTCTATATATGTCCGGATCCTCGCAAAAGCTAGGGTCTTTATCATGGTTATGATCCTCTGGCTGTGGAGCAGGACAGTGGACGTCCTCGGTCATCTTCCTCCATGCATGACTATTTGTGGCAACAAAGGGCAAATTTGATTACTGTCTATAATAGCAATAAAATAGCACGGACGATCGAAATCTTACCCATTCAATGGGGTTGTACATGGAATAGCCTTCTCGGCAGTTTAACCGGAGAAAATCTTCTTTCTCGCCCTTATACAGATCGGCCAAGATTGTGGCCAGCTCGGCTGGTGTATCCGGACCCTTTTGTCTGTAACGGGATGCATCGTCTTCTCCGTTGTAACACCATAAGAGAGTTACTCTAGATTGGAGAGGCTGGACACACATCTTTATCGCAATAGCCATGACCACAACTATCGAGAGGTCGGTATGGGCTAGCAACCTGACCTTGCTGGCCAACCTCTTTATCTCCGTACTGTCTTCCTCCTTGGGACTTCGGGGACGCCAGTTGAGACGCTTCTTTAAGGCAGCACTAGAAAATTCAGGGAGGCCGCGCCAAACTGGGTCCGGCAATGGGACGTCATCCATGTAAAACCATTCTGAAGCCCACTGTGGGTATACCTCTCTGGGAGTTCCAATGAGGTATCCAAACCCAACTATACGCCATACTTCGGCACCACCCACTTCGAATATGGAACCTCCTCGATGGCGGGGGACGTGGCAAAAGAACTTCCTCGATAGTTCAAAATGGGCCTCGGCGCCTAAGAATAGCTCATAGAGGGCAACAAAACCTAAGGTGTGTAGAATCGAATCAGGGGTAAGGTTGTGTAGTTGGATGCCGTAAAATTCCAATAGTCCCCTGAGGAAGGGATGGATTGGAAATCCTAGGCCCTGCAGCAGGCATGGGATGAAGCACACTCTCTCCTCATTGGGGTTGGGTAAATTCTCAGCCATCACATCATTGCCGATTGAAGCCAATCCCGCCCGAACAGGGACTAGATCTGCGAGGGGAAGATAGCCCTGCGTATGGAGACGGCTCAGCTGAAGATGAGGCACGGAGCAACTCTGCCAATCACCCTCTTGAGGGCCATAGGGGCGCGAGGAGGAACCTGGGGCACTAGCCATATTGGAAAAGCTTTGTTCGTGGCTAGTCTTCACGGTTTTCCTTTCGCGCAATGTGAGATGGCATTAGGGGATCTACATCTCCTTATATAGATGTCGTCCAAGCGTGAAGGGCTTATTTGCAAAAAAAACATGGACCATTCGTATTCATGCGGAGCATGGAAATTGAAGCGACAGCAGGGAGGAACCACAAAAGACAAAAACATCAAGGTCATAGCCAGACTGTCGGTCCGAAGTATAACGAAGAACCCGCCTTGCAAAGTCGAAGACATAAGCCAGATACTACGTCGTCATTGAAGGCAAGTTCAGGGGCTACTAAGGGAGTCCTGGATTAAGGGCTCCTCGGGTGTCCGGGTCGTGTGTTATGGGCCGGACTGATGGGCCGTGAATATACAAGGAAGAAGACCTTCCCCCGAGTTCAGATAGAACTCTCCTTTGTGTGGATCGCAAGATTAACATTAGGATGTATAGTTTCCTTCCTTTGTAAACCGACCTTGTACAGCCATGGGCCCCTCTGATGTCTATATAAACCAGAGGGTTTAGTTCGTAGAGGCAATTAGAATTCATATAGGCTATACATCTAGGGTTTAGCCATTACGATCTCGAGGTAGATCAACTCTTGTAACCCCTATATTCATCAAACTCAATCAAGCGGGAAGTAGGGTTTTACCGCCAGTAAGAGGGCCCGAACCTGGGTAAACATCGTGTCCCCTTTGTCTCTTGTTACCTTCGATCCTCAGACGCACAGTTCGGGACCACCTACCCGAGATCGGTCGGTTTTGACACCGACAGTATCCCTCCACCATGAATAACGAAAAACAGCAGGACATAGGGTATTACTCTCCGGAAGCCCGGACTTGGATAAACCCCTCGTGTGACCTTCGATCTAGGACATCTAGCTACACTTGGAACCCTACCGAGGGATCTGACGGTATTTTGCACCGTTGCCACCCCTCTTTCTCGCTCCTCGTCCTAGCCATCGGTGGCGGGGGCATGATGAGGAGGCAAATCCGGCATGGTGGCGGCGCGTTTGGAAATCTGGAGGTGGACAAGAAGGCTGAAATGAGTAGAGGCAGGGTGGGATCAAAAACCCTCTGTTTCTGTCTCTCTTATAGGCGCCCTAAAACCGAAGCATCGGACGGAACAGGTGATCCTTCCGGTTTGGCAAGTTCCTTTTTTACAGAGAGTTGGTGTGACGGTTGCGGCGACATCACCATTACGCCCCGATATCTACGGGGTGCTCAACAAGAACCATCCAGGTGGCGTTTGGGAGCACTCCAAGCCAAGGCTTCCCCCTGGTGGACCAGGGGCTCTAGGAATCTATCGTCTGGCCTCCCGGCATGAGGGAGCTCATGAAGAAATCCAGAAGAGTGTGGGAGCCTGTCGGAGGTCTCGCGGTCGTCCCCTACGACCTCCGCCATGCTTGGGGGCTACTGACGGGGACCTAAACCAGGGGTGGCTAACGTAAGGGGGCCCGGCCTCCTCGGCTACAAGGGGTCCGCCAGGCCCAAGACAAGAAGCGAACCCTAGGGGGCAGAGGCGACCTTCGTGCCCCCTAGACTAGAGGGCGGCGAAGCCCTAGATTGCATCTACCGACGTGTAAACCTGCCTATATAAAGGGAGGTCTAGTATCCTCTCTCCCATCTATAATTGGATAAGCAAACTCTCGTTAGCAATCCCATACATCATTGTAACCCCTCACACAAGGTATCCCTCCACCATGAATCAACAAAGCCAGCAGGGCGTAGGGTATTACTCTCCGGAGGCCCGAACCTAGATAAACCCCTTGTGCGACCTCCAATTCAGGACTTCCAGTTGCGCTTGGACCACTACCGTGGGATCTGGCGGTATTTTGCATCGTCCCTTATCCAAATTAGAGCTTTGTTGAGTCAACAAATAATTTTCTTGAGAGTCAGAAACAGTTGTAGCAGAACACTC
This sequence comes from Triticum dicoccoides, assembly GCF_002162155.2. Lineage (NCBI taxonomy): Eukaryota > Viridiplantae > Streptophyta > Magnoliopsida > Poales > Poaceae > Triticum > Triticum dicoccoides. Next base: position 143,699,237 of record NC_041384.1, read on the forward strand.
AGCTCAAGAACAAGATTGTGAAGGAAATATGACACTATCATCATCTATCTGATAAATAATTGGGACTCAAATTTCTGAACTTGGGACATGGGCATCACAGCCATCTCCTATGTTAAAATCTCTGAATGACAAATTAAGTTTATTCCCTTTCATAATAGTGATGGTAACATGTTTTTCCTCTTCGTAGAACTCTGACATTTTAAGAACATAGATACAAAACAACAGAAATTAACTGTGTTGCCGATGTAGAGAAAGCCCACTAGCTAGGAGAGAGGCGATATGGTGGACGAGCTCCTATGCTCCTGCTAAGTGGACCAATGGGACAGTTTGATGCTGGAGGTGTCATTACTGCTTGGTAACGGAGAGTTGACGAAGCCGTGAGTGAACGTTTGGGTGGGCTGCACATGACAGGTGTACAGTTGGTAGACGCTGCTATTTTGTGGGTACTTTTTCGTGAGTAAAAAGGGCTAGCAACATACTTCCTCTATTTCAAAAAAAAACAGCAAAATGCATCCTCTATTTCACAAAAAAAGCAACATACTTCCTCTAAAACAGATAAAGTTAGCAGGACACTTTCGTAAAAATCCTAGTGGGGCGAACACTCTATTATCATTATTTTCCTTTGGTTCTCTTTACATTTTATTTCCAGCTTTACTATTCTTTTGGGTAAAATACAAGAGCTAAAAAAAATATAAGTGTTCACGTACATCGAAGGAATGTTCGCGGATATAACAAAAGTTCATGTGTATTACAAAAAAAGTGTGGTAAAAAATGTTCATCATGTTAAAAAATCATCACATATTAAAAAATCATGTTGTATTTAAAATCTTATCTGCCGTGCACTAAAAATTATTCATATCATAGTTCAAACACGTTTATCATGTGATATAAAAATACCCATCATGTGTTAACACTCTTTATTATAGTTACATGAATTTTTTTCTTAAATGTGTGAACGCTTTTAAAAAAGTGATCATCCTGTAATAATAAAATTCATCATCTAATTTAAAAATTGTGCCTCATGTATTTAAAAAATTCATTGTGTTTGTCAAAATTGCCCATAGTATAATTCAAAACCTTTAACCATACATTGAAAAGTATTCATTTTGTATTTAAAATATTCAGCATGTATTTAGAAAATATTCACCATGTATTGAAAATGTGCATGATATATCTTTAAAAAACACAGTGTACTAAAATATATCTGTTGTGCATTTTAAAAAAGAATCATCATGCATTAAAAGTTTATTATTTGTGTATCATAAAATGTGTGTACTATAAAATAATTTGCTCGGTGCGTAAACCATGTCGTGAGTGCGACACGCGTCACATGGGGCCCACACACATCTATCCCGAATCTTCTCCCCACTCTCGTCTTCTCTGAAACCCCATCTATCGATGCGCTCTAGTCTCTCCACCTCCTTCCAACCACTTTATCTAGCATCTGTGCACATTGTTGTGGCCCAGATGTCGCCGCCGACGGAGCTCCAATGCAACGGCGCCAGTGCTGCGACCTGGGCCTTGCCACCGGTGAAGCTCCAATGCAACGCCGTCGGTGCTGCGAACCAGGGCCTCCCCGCCGATGGAGCTCCAATGCAATGCACTGCTGTGACCCGGATGCCCATATGTCGCCGCCGGCGGAGCTCCAATGCAACACCGCCGGTGTTGCAATCCAAGGCCTCGCCGCCGAACGGAGCTACAATGCAACGCGATGCTGTGATTCGGATGCCCAGATGTCGCCGTCGGCGGAGCTCCAATGCAATGCCGCCGGTGCTGCGACCTGGGCCTCGCCGCCAGCGGAGTTCCAATGCAACGCTGCGGTGCTGTGACCCGGGCCTCGCTGCCAATGGAGCTCCAATGCAACGCGTTGTTCAATGTTTAATGTTTGTTTACAAAATGTTTGCCATGTCTCTGAAAAACGTTCAATGTTTGTTTAAAAAATGTTCAATGTGTATTTAAAAAATGTTTGCCATGACTTTGAAAAATGTTCAATGTTTGTTTAAAAAATATTAGTGTGTATTTTAAAAATGAAAGGTAGTTGAGTGTGCAACTGTAGTTGTGCGTGACCAATCGATATACAGTTGTGCGTCACGGACGTGCAACTTCAGTTTTGCTCACGCAAGATGACTTGTTGTGCGGTGTGTGGATAAAATAAAATCAAACTCAAATAGATATAAATCAATCAAACGAAAAAGATTCTTATAAACCTTCACGCAAAATCAAATGGCATAAGAGTTGGATAGACTTTGTTAATTCATTTCTAGGTTAGAATTAGTAAATGATGTTTAAAACTACACGAGGATATTTTCACACCGATGAAGATTTTTTTCTGTTAAATGAAGAATTTGCTTTCAGAATGATTTACGAAGCACTGAACCATCAATAGAAAAAAGAACAATACAAATCATAGTTCGTCCATTCATTCAGAATGAATTAATGATATATGCAACTCAAAAGAAAAAAGAGTAATGATACGTGGAATCCAATTCCAAACTGATGCATTAGTCAAGACTTCATATGTGCTTCACGCTTGTCACCTACGTGAGAAACTTTCCTTATGGGCCAACGGTACATGATGGAATGAGTCACCTGTACTAGGACGGCCTCACACGACCATGCACTGTGCAGTGGGCCCCATGATCCCTAACATTAATAGTATACTCCTGCCAGTTCAGATCTAGATACGACTCGCTACGTATGTGGTCTATACTATAACGATCGGAGTACCAGCCGCTGTTTAAGGCGGTGTGTACGCGATTGGAGCATGTGGCTATGAAGATTTTTTCCCAACATGGGTGGCAGCAGAACCTACATATTGATCAACCACCTCCTTCGATATAGGCATAGTGTCGATCTATAGGACTCTATTGTTGCCGATTTATCTGTTTTATTTCATGCTTTTTATCAGACATTTGAATTTGGCTATGTGCATCCTAGTTATGCAGAGGCCGGGTATTACTCATAATGTTCTATATCCTCTTGATGCTACATTTTGAGATAATAAAATCGCTCTTTATTGAAAAAAGATCTAGAGACGAACATGCATCGGGGATAAAGTGTATAGGCGAGGACGAGCGGAGTGCGGATTTTTGGAGGCCGAGCTCCAGTGAGCTTGGTATTTTGAAAAAAATCAAAAACCGTACTTAAAAGTTCCAAAAAAATCTGAAAAAATACCATGAAAACTTATATGTATTCCGCAAGAACATGTTAAATTTCGTCGAAAAATGTTATGATTTGTAGGCTGTACAAAAATAACAAATTTCTGGCCCAATAACAAAAATAAAAGGCCCATTAAAAAATGTGTATTTGTCTTTTTCCTGTATGCCGCATGTAAACGTATAATACTATGAAATTTTGCATATACATAGTATACATGTGCATGTGTGTTCAAAAAAATAAAATTTGGAATTTTTCGTGCTCCAAGAAAATAAAAATTGAAAACGAACTAACTGGAGCTGGGCCTCCGTTGGCATTTTCCGAGGACGAGCGCTCCTTTCAATTTTCGCACTAGCTACATGCTTGCTAGCTAGTACAGTATCTTTCAAGAAAGCACCCTTTCACATCCAAGATATAGATTGGCACTAAGCTAGAGAACTGATGAGCTAACCTGGACACTAGATTTTGAAGTGACTACATTCCTGTGAAGGGATCAGAATGGAATGGATCGACCAAGTGCAAGTTACAAGTTGACCTGGCCATCGTTTTCTGGGTGGAGGAGGTGAGCAACCGGAGCAGGGAGAGTACAAGCTTCTCCATCCACCTGGCACTGAATCTGTGTCCATCTATGCGAGAATCGGGGCTCGAATGATTGAGCAAAGAAGCATCTATCCATCGTGCATGGGGCAAGTTGCCGATCATGAGTTCATGGCTAGTGGCGGTCCCGAACACCGTGACATGCATCTCCAGCTAGCCCGCGGCCGCGAGAAGAAGGAAAGAGAGAGGGAGCGGCGTTCGAGATTCAGCAGCGGCAGCAGCGCGTAGCAACCCGAGGCGGGAATGCGCCGACCTGACACGGGCATGCACCGCCGGTGGCGCGCGCGGACGACACTTGTGCTCTCCGGCATCCACCTCGTCCGATCCGACGCTCCATTCAAGATGTGCACGCGTCAGGCATCCGTGGCCGGACAGAGGAACACATAGTGAGGTTCTTCGTTTCATGTCGTGTCTGCGATGGACGGGAGTGCCGATGGGGACGAGAGAGGGAGCTTCGTCATCTCTCCCGCCTTTTCCCCGGCGTTTGGCATATGAGATAATGATGAGGGCCACGGAGATGCCTGTCTGGTCCCGGAAAACGATCTCCATTGCCAGTGCAGGCCGAGGTAGCTGCTTCCATACGGCCATGCCCGCGCGCATCCTGATGCCAGATAGCGTGGCTGCTCCAGCTGTGTGCAGTGCAGGGCAAAAAAGCACAAACGTGCGCGCGTGCATGTTTAGCTGCAGGTTACGTCGCAGCTTTACATGTATTCAATTCAATTGCCCGCCCGCGGCTGAAAAAGTTGCTCAACTTCACGCACCAATCATTCCAGTAACCTGCTAGGGGATAGTATATTTTACCCACGCCGTGATTCTGAAAAGACTCGTGCACGTGTGTTTGACCGGCCCGTGTAGTAGCCCAGCCAGTATCCACTGGCCTTGGTTGCTGTAATGCATGCTCCAGCATCTCTTAGATCAGAGAAGATGCAATGGTGCACCGGATCGAGAGGCCGGGCAGGGCTGGCCACTGGCATCCTGGGCTAGATTCCGAAAAGATTCCCACACCGGGCACCCCGACTTGAAGATACAAGCACGGTAGTGGCCAGCAGCCAGCGCGGCAGGAACAAGGAGGCCGCCCTACTGGGCGGGTGCTCGTGCAGGCCGGCAAAACGCATGGTGCAGCAACGTCGTACATGGAAATCCACCCGGTTGACATGGTGCGTCCTGTCGAGACGGCGCGCGCGAGAGTGCGTTCGTCTCGGCCGGGGGCCGAGCTGGTCGGGGTGTGCGATCGCTGCACCTGAAATGATGAAAAAGGGAGGCCGCAGCCGCCCCACCCGCGAGCGTTACCTGAAAGCCCCAGAGCCATTTGCGGATCGTGACATCTTGTCATAATGCCATTATTAGGAGCGCAAGGTTCCCGGAGGGCCATGTCTTTTTTTTTATCTGAAAAAGAAAAGACATGGCCCTCCGGAGGCCATGTCAATAGTAGAGTATGTCAATAGCCCTTTGCGGATCGTGACATCCGTGTCATAATGCTATTTTAGGGTTGCAAAGGGCCCCTGAAAGGCCACGTCAAAATATGTCAATTGTCGCGTTCCGGCGGTCGGTTTCCTGAGACGCCCCTGTGAGCTACTAGCTGTGACCGTCTGGGTGCGGCCTCATCATTGCACCAGCAAGCGCCGGGAGATGCATCACATCGTCGGATCACCATTGGTAGTGGTGGTGGCCGGGCAGGGTTTGCCAACGTGGATGATATCCATTGTAATTAGACAGTAGATCCTCAATAATGGTACACTGGACACGATAACCTTTTGTATTTTTATTTTTTTTGCGGGTGATAACCTTTTGTACTTAAAGGAGACCAACCTTCTCTAGATGTGGCCAAGAAAAGTCACTATCAGCACATGTCTAAACCTAAGGTGCCCAGTTGAGAAGGCCTCTATAGACCATAGTACGCCCGCAAAAAAAAAAGAATGGTTGTGGCTAGGTCTCAGTCGACTGAGACTTTACCAAATCTCAGTCAACTGATATAGTGTGTAAAAAAACTAAAAATAAAATTTTTGTACGAATCTCCATGCAAAATTAAAGAAAGATAGTATCGACTGAGAGTCTGAGACATAACGAAGTCTCAGTCGACTAAGACTTAGTAAAACTGAAAAAGAATAGACCATAGTAAATACATGGCTACCCTCTTTTTCTCTTTTCTGGGGAGCACCTAATTTTATTTTATTTTGAGGATCTGGGGAGCACCTAGTTAGTTAGGCGCATATGCTATTTTGGCGCTCATGCTGTAAATTAAAGTTTAAATCGTCTCACAACGAGTAATGAGCCAGCCCATTGAACATTGTTTGTTGTGGTTTCCACCCAGTTTTACAAAGGAAAACCCTATACGCCACTCACCGCGACGACTATTTATCGCCTTAAGGATGGAAGTGGCAGCGCGAGGACTCGAACCCTGGTCTCCAGGGGGGTCACGCGCTGAGCTAGCGACCCCACCCAAGTTCGTTTCATGGAAATAACTAGGGACAAGCCATACTTAAAACTACACGAGTGCTTTTCGTCGGGATTTTTTCCTTTTTTTGTTTTATTTGGTTTCTTTTCTTCTCTGGCTTTCATTTTCTTTCTTTGGGTTTTTTTATTTGTTTCTTCAATTTTTCCTTTGGTTTATTTTGTCTCTTTTTTCTTTTTTCTTTTTTTCTTTGTTTCTTTTTGGTTTTCATTCTACATTTTTATATACTTGTTCAACATTTTTCAAACACTTGCTCAAATTTTTTCAAATACTTGTTTAACATTTTTATATACATGATCAACATGTTTTCAAATACTTGTTCAGCATTTTTCAAATACTTGTTCAAAATTTCAAATACTTATCTAATATTTTTAAATACTTGTTCAACATTTTGCATATACTCGTTCAATATTTTTTTTAAAAATATTCAACATTTTTCAAATACCTGTTGAACAATTTTAATACTTACTCAACATTTTCAAATACGTAGTAACTGAGGTTTAGTATGTACAATGACAGCCCGGAGTATATGAACCATAATCCGCGGCACATTAAAACTTGTTTTAAAGTTTGAAACATAATTTTTTTAAAAGAAACTCTTTTTGAAACGCAAACATTCTTAGGGGACTCAAATTTTTTAAAAACAAACATGAACAAAAAATTGAATAAGTGAATAAATATAAATTATGAACTACTTTTCATAAACGCAAAACAGATTTCGAAAACAATAACAAAATTGGAAAACTGAACATTTTTCAAAATTAAACTATTTTTACAAAAATGAGCATTTTTTGAATTTGGGAAATGGATTGAGAAAACATGATTTTTAAAAAAATGTGAACAAATTTCCCATACTGCAGTATTTTTGGGAATATGTGAATGAATTTCGGAAACATGAACAATTTTCTGAATTAGTGAAAAAAAATTAAACATGTGGACAAGTTTTTTGAATTTGTGAACAAATTTTGAAACATGAACATTTTGTGAATATGTGAACAAATTTTATGAAAACGAACAAATTTTGAATTCCCCAAACATTTTCAGAAACTTCAACATTTTTAGAATTTGTGAACAATTTTTTAAAGCATGAACGATTTTTGAATCTTGAGAACAAATTTGGAAGTGCGGACTATTTTTTGAATCTTGAGAGCAAATTTTGAAACGAAGAACAATTTTGAAAAATCCTGAAGAAATTTGGAAGCGCGATTTTTTTTAAAGCACGAACATTTTTTGATTCTTCAGAACATATTTTGAAATGGAGAATTTTTCCGAACAAATTTGGAAGCGTGAACATTTTTGAGAAACAATATTTTGAGGGAAAAAACGTGAAGGTTGTATGACACAGCGAACACTTTTAGAAATTGTGAATAAAATTTGTAAAAATTCAACAATAAGAAAAATGCAAACAATTTTCGGAAATGGGACATTTTTGTAAACTCTTTCAAAAATATAAAAGGTGAAAGTTTTTTTTGAAAACCTGAACAGTTTTCAAATTCGAAAACAAATTTTGGATACTCGAACATTTTTAAAACTTGGAATTTTTTTTGAAACTCCCAAACAAAACTTGAACACATGAACAGTTTGTAAAACTTGTGTACATTTTTTGGAACTCCCGAGCAAAATTTGAAATATGAACATTTTTTGCAATTTGTGAACAATTTTTTAAATGGAAATATTTATGGAAACTCGCAACAAAATTTAAAAATATGAACTTCTTTTTGAATTAGGTGAACAAATTTTGAAATGGGAAGATTTTTGGAAGCTCCCAAACATAATTTGAAACGTGAACAAAAAGAAAATAAAAAGAGAAGAAAAAGGAATTGAAAGATGAAATAAAGAAACAGAAAAACGAAGAATGAAAAAGAAAAAAAACAGAAAAAACAACAAAGAAAAAGCAAATGAAAAAAACGGTGAAAACCCGGTTCAACCTTCTAGAAGGTTCCCAAAACCGTTCAGGAACCGTCCAGAAGGTTCCCAAAACCGGACGCTGTAGCGCCTGCGCTATCTCCTAACTGGGCCGGCCCATCTTGATCGCTAATCGCTCGCCTATCTGTGCGAAGCCTCGACAACTCGACGCAGCGAGCGTCCGTTAGGAAATTCCGACGCTCTAAGCGGCGCTTTCTTGAACTAGCGCCCGCAGCGCATCGTGCACCAGCTCCCGTGGGCCGGCCCGGGAAAGGAGGCGATCGCTGGTTCAGGAGTTGCTCGTTTCCCATCTCGTGGGATCGTCGGTTCAGGGCAGTTGGTCAATGGTTGACCGGGCCAGTTGACTATTTCACAAATACTTTTTCAGAAACCCCCTTCCCCCAAAAATCACCAAATTCGAAAAAAGTTCATCTCTTTTAAAAAAATGTTCAGCAATTTGGAAGAATAGTTCATCGCATTTCAAAAAAAGTTCATCGAATTTGAAAAATAGTTCATCCAATTTGAAAAAAGTCAATGATTTTGAAAAAAGTTCATCGAAATTGGAAAAAAGTTCATCAGCTTTGAAAAAAGTTCATAGATTTTCAAAATAGTTCACCAAATTTTAGAAAAAATTCATCAATTTGGGAGAAAGTTCATAGATTTTGAAAAAAATTCATCGAATTTCAAAAGAAATCATCAAACTAAAGGAAAAGTCCAGGTATTTGCAAACAATTCGGTGAACCAGGATGAAAAAAACAGAAAACAGAAAACAAAAACGAAAAAAGAAAAAAAGAAAAGGGAAACGGGAAACGAGAGAAGAGATAATAAAAGAAAGAGAAAGTTTCGTTTGAAAAGGTTACGCTGCGGTGGTGCAGTGGTTGCTCCACCAAAACTTGGTCTCGCGGGCATGGGTTCGATTCAGCACCAGCACCCGCAATGTGCAGTTCTAATCTCCTCCCTCTAATTAGAGCTAGGCTAATCCTCTTGTCCTTATAATTAGAAGCCCTGCGTGGTTCTAATCTCCTTCCTCTAATTCTCCGGCGATGATTAGCTTTTGATAGCGAAGTGCTCCCGGATCGTGAAGGTTGAACACTTGCAACCAAGTAGAGAGGCCGTGCTTTCGGTCTTCAGTTCGAGGTACTGTTCGTGGGCGGTTCGCGGGGTCGTTCATCGACGGTATGAGGGACTCCAAGTACGATCTACACCGACACGTTCTTCTTTGGCTGCAACTTGGTGACGATAATGATCGTGATCCCAACCCGTTATGCATCTTCATATTGATCGTGGGTGTGCGTACGTGCGATTTTTTCTTGTTTTCTATTATGTTTCCCTACATTGCTTCCGCGAGAGGTATTGTCGTGGCTCTCGGAAACAGAAAAAAATGTGTTATCTTTTTTCCTTCCGTGAGAGGCACGGATTTGCTTCAGCGAGAGGTATGATCGTGCCTCTCAGAAACAAAAAGAAACGTGTTTTTTTCCTTCCAGAGGCACGGATTTGCTTCATTGAGAGGCATGGATTTGCTACCGCGAGAGGCACGGGCGTGCCTCTCGGAAACGGAAAAAAAATATGTTTTTTCCTTCCACAGGAGGCATGGATTTGCTTTCATGAGAGGCATGGCCGTGCCTCTCGAAAACTGAAAAAACATGTTTTTTTTCTTCTGCGAGAGGCATAGATTTATTTCTCGTGGAGGCACGGTTTTGCTTCCGGGAGAGGCATGGTCGTGCCTCTTGGAAAAAGGGGATATGTTCTCTTTTTTTTCTTCTATGAGAGGCACGAGTTTACTTCTCGTGGAGACACGGATTTGCTTTCGTGAGAGGCATAGTCGTGCCTCTTTTCGGAAAGGAAAAAAACATGCTCTCAGTTTGGTTTTTTGTTTGATTTTTTCATGAAAAAAAGTTCGTCAGAACATATCAACATGGGATGTTTTTTTTGAAACGGAGGCAAAAGATTTGCCTCATCGATTAATTAATAAGAAGAGAATTGCCCAGTTAATTAACGAAAAATCGGGCTAAAACCGATACAATAGACCACATGCGGACTACTCGCTAAGAAAGAAACTCCATGACCACATGGTCAACCCGGTGGACATACATAAGACCAACAACCACGATTCCTCGCACTTCTATGTCGCAAAGAAATCCTCCATGAAACCAAGGTTGAAGACAATGGACACCACCAAATCCACAGAGACGATCTAATCGGAGATGGTGGTCGAAGAGATTGAGTATCCATCATTAAGCAGCCGCTAACGCCTTACCAATGACGCCACTCTTCTTTCCTATACTGCTGAGAGCCTTTTTCATCTTCTTGATTTTGCCCTTAGAAACCTTCTCTGCTAGGAGGCAAACAATCGCCTTGCCAGATCCTGGACTAGCTGCCTCCAAACAGGCGAGCAAGCCGCCAAGCTTTTTCATGAAGACCAACTCGTCAATACATGCCAACATACCATCACGATCAAAGACGGGCGGCCGGATGGACTTTAGCGCCTCAGAATTAGGTGCCAAAAGCACCTACCTCATCAACCCCGACACCCACAGATGCCACCCGGCCAACAGCCACAGGCGACAGAGCAATAGCAACATCCATACCTCCATGGTCCACAAAGGCGAGCGACTGACTGGTCTCCAGCAATGGCTGTGAGGTCGCATTTGGCATAGTCAAGGCCCCTCCAAGCGACTCCATCTCCATAGGAAGCACCATCGAAATAGGCGAAGTGGGCTCCCCACAAAACTTCTACAGCTCAGGCATAATCTGCAGCACCGGAGCCACGACCTCGACAACAGCTTCACTTCCAGAAGTAATCGGCACGACAGGCAATGACGACGGGAAGGATGCACCGCGAGGGGGGAGATCTCCATACATGCCAGCTTCCTCATCGGTAGAACCAACATGGATCTCCGGCGGCAGGGACATAACCGGCACAACTTGGAGCTTGGCAAGAGCGGCCTCTGCACTTGCCAAAAAACTCTCAACTCTCGTCAAGCAGTCTTGCAGCTCGGTGCGGAGCAGCTCAGCCTGCTCCATGAGGACCAACTATTGCGGTACACCTGCTGGGGTAGCATCGTTGGCAGGAGCAGACATTGGTGGAGGCGGTGGAGCAGCATGACTTAGCGGCGTAGTCTGGTCTCTAGTGTGTTTTGCACGGCAATGGCGAGCAATGTGGCCAAAGCGAAGGCAATTCCTGCACCGAATTTGGTCCCTGCATGAGTGTGCATGATGAACTCTGGAGAGGCACCAAGAGCATCGGTCCCTCAGCCACACCGGAGGAGTCCATCACACATTGGAAGCGTGACGCCGGAAGTCTATTGAAGATGGTGAATGACGGTGCCCCTTGACGAGGTGCCAGTCCCCAAAGGAATCTCCATGAGGTGCCGACGCACAACACATCAAGATCAGCTTGAGACTTCTCCCTGTAAAAGCATCCAAGCGAATCTCCCCAACCTGAACGCACGGGAGAAGCGACTGGGACGGTGCAAGACATGCTTGCAGAGACGCTTGATGCCAGCGGCGACGACAATGACATCCGGGGAGCAGTGTTCTCAGTCGGCGTAGCCGTCGGTGTGGGATCTGCCTGATCTCGTCCCGACACGGGTGCAGGTGCCGACACCGGAGGCGGCGACAGCTGGCCGACGGAGTTGCTGGTAGGGGGAGCAATGGTGGTGCCCTGAAGGACCTGGATGGATGCGCCAGCCATGGCAGCATGGACGACGGGCAGCCGCGCTGTAGCGGTCGTCTTCATGGTCTTTTGCAGACATCAACCATGGGCCAGATGACCACCTACGGCCAGATCGGCCTTGCGGGAGGCGAGTGCAGCCGCGGCTAGCTCGATGGCAGTAGTGTCGTTGGAGAGGGAGCCAGCAGTGTCGTTGGAGTGGGAGCCGGCGGTGTCGTCGGAGCGGCTAAGGTCTTGGTCACGGGGAGCATCACGGACACAGTAGGGCGGGCCAGCATTGGCGGCGGCACTGGATCCTGATCCAGATCCAACCGAGCAAGGGACAGGGACGGCACCGGGATGACGCACTGCACGGAGCCCACGAGGAGCGCGGTAGGAGGTGACAACAGCATGCCAGCCGCCCTGACGCAGGGCTGCGGTTTGGTGGCCGACGGGGCCGGAATGGCCACCGTCGGTGTGGGTGTGGGCGGCTGGTCGCGGTCGTGGGTTAGAAACTCCCGAAGTTGAAGTTAGGAATTGTACGATAAGATATTAACATGGGATCTAGTTTTGAAGATCTCGACGTGAGAAATCCAATGGTGAAAATAGTTCGAGATTTGAACATACGATTTAAAAGATCATTTTCAATACAGGGATCTATGAAAAAAGGAAACTCTTAGGTTGCGACAAGTAACGCACATGCATTGTGCCACTTTCGAAACATGAAAAGGAGAAAGTGACCTTTGCAAAGAGTGCTCGTTAGTGATTTCGATCGAAACCTGGTACCTCCCCTTTTCATCTTCATTGCTTTTAATGTCACTCTTGGGCCGGCCCGAAACTGTAGATGCTCGTAGCGGGACTTCCTGTCGTTTCACGTGATGCGAGATATAGTGCTCGCGACTACATTCTAAAGTCGACGCTATGCATAGGATGTGCCCACAAGCGACGGAGTGTGCCAGGTCATTACCTAGCTTAGCATATTTTTATGTATAGTATTCTTCTACGGGTCTTGGGGATCTTCTAAAGGGTTCCTAGATAGGGTTATTTTTTATTTTGGTTTCTCCTACCTATATTTCCCTATATTTTTTTCTGTTTCTTCAAAAATTTAAAAATTGTTTGCCTTTTCCAAAATGTTTCAGATTCAAGAATGTTGTTCATATTTTAAAAACTGCTCTGAGTTTCAATATTTTGTTCATGTTTTTGAAAAATTGTGCAGAATTTTTAAATATATTTGATAGAGGCAATGGTGTCTCGTCTTTCAATGAGATGGTGGCTATTGTTATGGGGGAAGTCGACTTTGACGATCCGACTACGAACATGCGAGGACGTCGCGCCTTAACAATCGCTAAACCAACTCCGAGAGATTATTGACCACGTCGGAGCACGATCAACCTAACCACGAAGGTCTGTTTCCTGCAGGCAAATGAAGAACAAGCAAGAAACTAAGATTGCAATCTGGATATTGCGAATATAAGAGGAAAGTTTTATTGATCAAGGTGGGGTTCTATGACGCCTTTGTCTGGTCGTTGAACACAAGCGAAGTATGCGAAGTTGCAGCTACGACGAACTTTAATCTAAACAAAACCCAAAGTCTAAATGACGCCCTAAGGGTTGTATATATGGAGGAAGAGGGGGAAATTTCGTGGCCCTTGGAGGAGGGGTCCGAAACCAACCCTAACTCTTGTTTTCCCACACATACGGACTCTAAAAACAACATATACTTAACTATTTTGAAAATACATGGGCCTGACCTAATAATAAGGTGACGCAGCACCTAGGATATGAAGGAAATATGCCCTAGAGGCAATAATAAAGTTATTATTTATTTCCTTATATCATGATAAAAGTTTATTATTCATGCTAGAATTGTATTAACCAGAAACACAATACATGTGTGAATACATAGACAAACAGAGTGTCACTAGTATGCCTCTACTTGACTAGCTCGTTAATCAAAGATGGTTATGTTTCCTAACCATGGACAAAGAGTTGTTATTTGATTAATGGGATCACATCATTAATTGAATGATCTGATTGACATGACCCATTCCATTAGCTTAGCACCCGATCGTTTAGTATGTTGCTATTGCTTTCTTCATGACTTATACATGTTCCTATGACTATGAGATTATGCAACTCCCATTTGCCAGAGGAATACTTTGTGTGCTACCAAACGTCACAACGTAACTGGGTGATTATAAAGGAGCTCTATAGGTGTCTCCAAAGGTACATGTTGGGTTGGCGTATTTCGAGAGTAGGATTTGTCACTCCGATTGTCGGAGAGGTATCTCTGGGCCCTCTCGGTAATGCACATCACTTAAGCCTTGCAAGCATTGCAACTAATGAGTTAGTTGCGGGATGATGTATTACAGAACGAGTAAAGAGACTTGCCGGTAACGAGATTGAACTAGGTATGGGATACCGACGATCGAATCTCGGGCAAGTAACATACCGATGACAAAGGGAACAACGTATGTTGTTATGCGGTCTGACCGATAAAAGATCTTCGTAGAATATGTAGGAGCCAATATGAGCATCCAGGTTCCGCTATTGGTTATTGACTGGAGACGTGTCTCGGTCATGTCTACATTGTTCTCGAACCCGTAGGGTCCGCACGCTTAAGGTTACGATGACAGTTATATTATGAGTTTATGCATTTTGATGTACCGAAGGTTGTTCGGAGTCCCGGATGTGATCATCGACATGACGAGGAGTCTCGAAATGGTCGAGACATAAAGATTGATATATTGGAAGCCTATGTTTGGATATCGGAAGTGTTCCGGGTGAAATCGGGATTTTACCGGAGTACCGGGAGGTTACCGGAACCCCCCGGGAGGTATATGGGCCTTAGTGGAAGAGAGGAGAGGTGGCCAAAGATGGGCCGCGCGCCCCTCCCCCCTTGGTCCGAATTGGACAAGGAGAGGGGGCCGGCCCCCCTTCCTCCTCTCTCTCCTCTTCCC
>NC_041384.1:143714262-143755024 GCF_002162155.2 Triticum dicoccoides
TAGGAAAGGGGGGGAGTCCTACTGAGTAGGACTCCTCCTGGCGCGCCTCTCCTGGCCGGCCGGCCCCTCTCCCTTGAACCTTTATATACGGAGGCAGGGGCACCCCTAGAGACACAAGTTGATCCACGTGATCATATTCTTAGCCGTGTGCGGTGCCCCCTTCTACCATAGTCCTCGATAATATTGTGGCGGTGCTTAGGCGAAGCCCTGTGATAGTAGTACATCAAGATCGTCACCACGCCGTCGTGCTGACGGAACTCTTCCCCGACACTTTGCTGGATTGGAGTCCGGGGATCGTCATCGAGCTAAACGTGTGCTAGAACTCGGAGGTGCCGTAGTTTCGGTGCTTGATTGGTCGGGCCGTGGAGACGTACGACTACATCAACCAAGTTAACGCTTCCGTTGCCGATCTACAAGGGTACGTAGATCACACTCTCCCCCTCTCGTTGCTATGCATCACCATGATCTTGCGTGTGCGTAGGAATTTTTTTGAAATTACTACGAAACCCAACAGTGGCATCCGAGCCTAGGTTTATATGTTGATGTTATATGCACGAGTATAACACAAGTGAGTTGTGGGCGATATAAGTCATACTGCTTACCAGCATGTCATACTTTGGTTCGGCGGTATTGTTGGACGAAGCGGCCCGGACCGACATTACGCGTACGCTTACGCGAGACCGGTTCTCCCGACGTGCTTTGCACATAGGTGGCTTGTGGGTGACAGTTTCTCCAACTTTAGTTGAACCAAGTGTGGCTACGCCCGGTCCTTGTGAAGGTTAAAACAGCATCAACTTGGCAAACTATCATTGTGGTTTTGATGCGTAGGTAAGATTGGTTCTTGCTTAAGCCCGTAGCAGCCACGTAAAAGATGCAACAACAAAGTAGAGGACGTCTAACTTGTTTTTGCAGGGCATGTTGTGATGTGATATGGTCAAGACATGATGCTAAATTTTATTGTATGAGATGATCATGTTTTGTAACCGAGTTATCGGCAACTGGCAGGAGCCATATGGTTGTCGCTTTATTGTATGCAATGCAATCGCGCTGTAATGCTTTACTTTATCACTAAGCGGTAGCGATAGTCGTGGAAGCATAAGATTGGCGAGACGACGACGATGCTATGATGGAGATCAAGGTGTCGCGCCGGTGACGATAGTGATCATGACGGTGCTTCGGAGATGGAGATCACAAGCACAAGATGATGATGGCCATATCATATCACTTATATTGATTGCATGTGATGTTTATCTTTTATGCATCTTATCTTGCTTTGATTGACGGTAGCATTATAATATGATCTCTCACTAAATTATCAAGAAGTGTTCTCCCTGAGTATGCACCGTTGCGAAAGTTCTTCATGCTGAGACACCACGTGATGATCGGGTGTGATAGGCTCTACGTTCAAATACAACGGGTGCAAAATAGTTGCACACGCAGAATACTCAGGTTATACTTGACGAGCCAAGCATATACAGATATGGCCTCGGAACACGGAGACCGAAAGGTCGAGCGTGAATCATATAGTAGATATGATCAACATAGTGATGTTCACCAATGAAACTACTCCATCTCATGTGATGATCGGACATGGTTTAGTTGATTTGGATCACGTAATCACTTAGAGGATTAGATGGATGTCTATCTAAGTGGGAGTTCTTTAAGTAATATGATTAATTGAACCTAAATTTATCATGAACTTAGTACCTGATAGTATCTTGCTTGTTTATGTATGATTGTAGATAAATGGCCCGTGCTGTTGTTCCGTTGAATTTTAATGCGTTCCTTGAGAAAGCAAAGTTGAAAGATGATGGTAGCAATTACACGGACTGGGTCCGTAACTTGAGGATTATCCTCATTGCTGCACAGAAGAATTATGTCCTGGAAGCACCGCTGGGTGCCAGGCCTGCTGCTGGAGCAACACCAGATGTTGTGAACGTCTCGCAGAGCAAAGCTGATGACTACTCGATAGTTCAGTGTGCCATGCTTTACGGCTTAGAACCGGGACTTCAATGACGTTTTAAACGTCATGGAGCATATGAGATGTTCCAGGAGTTGAAGTTAATATTTCAAGCAAATGCCCGGATTGAGAGATATGAAGTCTCCAATAAGTTCTATAGCTGCAAGATGGAGGAGAACAGTTCTCTCAGTGAGCATATACTCAAAATGTCTGGGTATAATAATCACTTGATTCAAATGGGAGTTAATCTTCCAGATGATTGCGTCATTGACAGAATTCTCCAATCACTGCCACCAAGCTACAAGAGCTTTGTGATGAACTATAATATGCAAGGGATGAATAAGACTATTCCCGAGCTCTTCGCAATGCTGAAAGTTGCGGAGGTAGAAATCAAAAAGGAGCATCAAGTGTTGATGGTCAACAAGACCACTAGTTTCAAGAAAAAGGGCAAAGGGAAGAAGAAAGGGAACTTCAAGAAGAACAGCAAGCAAGTTGCTGCTCAAGAGAAGAAACCCAAGTCTGGACCTAAGCCTGAAACTGAGTGCTTCTACTGCAAGCAGACTGGTCACTGGAAGCGGAACTGCCCCAAGTATTTGGCGGATAAGAAGGATGGCAAGGTGAACAAAGGTATATGTGATATACATGTTATTGATGTGTACCTTACTAATGCTCGCAGTAGCACCTGGGTATTTGATACTGGTTCTGTTGCTAATATTTGCAACTCGAAACAGGGACTACGGATTAAGCGAAGATTGGCTAAGGACGAGGTGACGATACGCGTGGGAAACGGTTCCAAAGTCGATGTGATCGCAGTCGGCACGCTACCTCTACATCTACCTTCGGGATTAATATTAGACCTAAATAATTGTTATTTGGTGCCAGCGTTAAGCATGAACATTATATCTGGATCTTGTTTGATGCGAGATGGTTATTCATTTAAATCAGAGAATAATGGTTGTTCTATTTATATGAGTAATATCTTTTATGGTCATGCACCCTTGAAGAGTGGTCTATTCTTATTGAATCTCGATAGTAGTAACACACATATTCATAATGTTGAAGCCAAAAGATGCAGAGTTGATAATGGTAGTGCAACCTATTTGTGGCACTGCCGTTTAGGTCATATCGGTGTAAAGCGCATGAAGAAACTCCATACTGATGGACTTTTGGAACCACTTGATTATGAATCACTTGGTACTTGCAAACCGTGCCTCATGGGCAAGATGACTAAAACGCTGTTCTCCGGTACTATGGAGAGAGCAACAGATTTGTTGGAAATCATACATACAGATGTATGTGGTCCGATGAATATTGAGGCTCGTGGCGGATATTGTTATTTTCTCACCTTCACAGATGACTTAAGCAAATATGGGTATATCTACTTAATGAAACATAAGTCTGAAATGTTTGAAAAGTTCAAAGAATTTCAGAGTGAAGTTGAAAATCATCGTAACAAGAAAATAAAGTTTCTACGATCTGATCGTGGAGGAGAATATTTGAGTTATGAGTTTGGTGTACATTTGAAACAATGCGGAATAGTTTCGCAACTCACGCCACCCGGAACACCACAGCATAATGGTGTGTCCGAACGTCGTAATCGTACTTTACTAGATATGGTGCGACTATGATGTCTCTTACTGATTTACCGCTATCGTTTGGGGTTATGCTTTGGAGACGGCCGCATTCACGTTAAATAGGGCACCATCAAAATCCGTTGAGACGACGCCTTATGAACTATGGTTTGGCAAGAAACCAAAGTTGTCGTTTCTGAAAGTTTGGGGCTGCGATGCTTATGTGAAAAAGCTTCAACCTGATAAGCTCGAACCCAAATCGGAGAAATGTGTCTTCATAGGATATCCAAAGGAGACTATTGGATACACCTTCTATCACAGATCCGAAGGCAAGACTTTTGTTGCTAAGTTCGGAAACTTTCTGGAGAAGGAGTTTCTCTCGAAAGAAGTGAGTGGGAGGAAAGTAGAACTTGACGAGGTAACTGTACCTGCTCCCTTATTGGAAAGTGGTGCATCACAGAAAACTGTTTCTGTGACACCTACACCAATTAGTGAGGAAGCTAATGATAATGATCATGAAACTTCAGAACAAGATACTACTGAACCTCGTAGATCAACCAGAGTGAGATCCGCACCAGAGTGGTACGGTAATCCTATTCTGGAAGTCATGCTACTAGATCATGATGAACCTACGAACTATGAAGAAGCGATGGTGAGCCCAGATTCCGCAAAATGGCCTGAAGCCATGAAATCTGAGATGGGATCCATGTATGAGAACAAAGTATGGACTTTGGTTGACTTGCCCAATGATCGGCAAGCAATTGAGAATAAATGGATCTTCAAGAAGAAGACTGACGCCGACGGTAATATTACTGTATACAAAGCTCGAATTGTCACAAAAGGGTTTCGGCAAGTTCAAGGGATTGACTACGATGATACCTTCTCACCCGTAGCGATGCTTAAGTCTGTCCGAATCATGTTAGCAATTGCCGCATTTTATGATTATGAAATTTGGCAGATGGATGTCAAAACTGCATTCCTGAATGGATTTCTGGAAGAAGAGTTGTATATGATGCAACCGGAAGGTTTTGTCGATCCAAAGGGAGCTAAGAAAGTGTGCAAGCTCCAGCGATCCATTTATGGACTGGTGCAAGCCTCTCGGAGTTGGAATAAACGCTTTGATAGTGTGATCAAAGCATTTGGTTTTATACAGACTTTTGGAGAAGCCTGTATTTACAAGAAAGTGAGTGGGAGCTCTATAGCATTTCTGATATTATATGTGGATGACATATTACTGATTGGAAATGATATAGAATTTCTGGATAGCATAAAGGGATACTTGAATAAGAGCTTTTCAATGAAAGACCTCGGTGAAGCTGCTTACATATTAGGCATAAAGATCTATAGAGATAGATCAAGATGTTTAATTGGACTTTCACAAAGCACATACCTTGACAAGATTTTGAAGAAGTTCAAAATGGATCGAGCAAAGAAAGGGTTCTTGCCTGTGTTACAAGGTGTGAAGTTGAGTCAGACTCAATGCCCGACCACTGCAGAAGATAGGGAGAAAATGAAAGATGTTCCCTATGCTTCAGCCATAGGCTTTATCATGTATGCAATGCTGTGTACCAGACCTGATGTGTGCCTTGCTATAAGTCTAGCAGGGAGGTACCAAAGTAATCCAGGAGTGGATCACTAGACAACGGTCAAGAACATCCTGAAGTACCTGAAAAGGAATAAGGATATGTTTCTCGTATATGGAGGTGACAAAGAGCTAATCGTAAACGGTTACGTTGATGCAAGCTTTGACACTGATCCGGACAATTCTAAATCGCAAACCGGATATGTGTTTACATTAAACGGTGGAGCTGTCAGTTGGTGCAGTTCTAAACAGAGCGTCGTGGCGGGATCTACGTGTGAAGCGGAATAGATAGCTGCTTCGGAAGCAGCGAATGAAGGAGTCTGGATGAAGGAGTTCATATCCGATCTTGGTGTCATACCTAGTGCATCGGGTCCAATGAAAATCTTTTGTGACAATACTCGTGCAATTTCCTTGGCGAAGGAATCCAGATTTCACAAAAGAACCAAGCACATCAAGAGACGCTTCAATTCCATCCGGGATCTAGTCCAAGTGGGAGACATAGAGATTTGCAAGATACATACGGATCTGAATGTTGCAGACCCGTTGACTAAGCCTCTTCCACGAGCAAAACATGATCAGCACCAAGGCTCCATGGGTGTTAGAATCATTACTGTGTAATCTAGATTATTGACTCTAGTGCAAGTGGGAGACTAAAGGAAATATGCCCTAGAGGCAATAATAAAGTTATTATTTATTTCCTTATATCATGATTAAAGTTTATTATTCATGCTAGAATTGTATTAACCGGAAACATAATACATGTGTGAATACATAGACAAACAGAGTGTCACTAGTATGCCTCTACGTGACTAGCTCGTTAATCAAAGATGGTTATGTTTCCTAACCATGGACAAAGAGTTGTTATTTGATTAACGGGATCACATCATTAGTTGAATGATCTGATTGACATGACCCATTCCATTAGCTTAGCACCCGATCGTTTAGTATGTTGCTATTGCTTTCTTCATGACTTATACATGTTCCTATGACTATGAGATTATGCAACTCCCATTTGCCAGAGGAACACTTTGTGTGCTACCAAACATCACAACGTAACTAGGTGATTATAAAGGAGCTCTACAGGTGTCTCCAAAGGTACATGTTGGGTTGGCGTATTTCGAGAGTAGGATTTGTCACTCCGATTGTCGGAGAGGTATCTCTGGGCCCTCTCGGTAATGCACATCACTTAAGCCTTGCAAGCATTGCAACTAATGAGTTAGTTGCGGGATGATGTATTACAGAACGAGTAAAGAGACTTGCCGGTAACGAGATTGAACTAGGTATGGGATACCGACGATCGAATCTCGGGCAAGTGACATACCGATGACAAAGGGAACAACGTATGTTGTTATGCGGTCTGACCGATAAAAGATCTTCGTAGAATATGTAGGAGCCAATATGAGCATCCAGGTTCCGCTATTGGTTATTGACCGGAGACGTGTCTCGGTCATGTCTACATTGTTCTCGAACCCGTAGGGTCCGCACGCTTAAGGTTACGATGACAGTTATATTATGAGTTTATGCATTTTGATGTACCGAAGGTTGTTCGGAGTCCCGGATGTGAACACGGACATGACGAGGAGTCTCGAAATGGTCGAGACATAAAGATTGATATATTGGAAGCCTATATTTGGATATCGGAAGTGTTCCGGGTGAAATCGGGATTTTACCGGAGTACCGGGAGGTTACCGGAACCCCCCGGGAGGTATATGGGCCTTAGTGGGCCTTAGTGGAAGAGAGGAGAGGTGGCCAGAGATGGGCCGCGCGCCCCTCCCCCCCTTGGTCCGAATTGGACAAGGAGAGGGGGCCGGCCCCCCTTCCTCCTCTCTTTCCTCTCCCCCCCTCCACGAATCCTATTCCAACTAGGAAAGGGGGGGGGAGTCCTACTCCCAGAGGGAGTAGGACTCCTCCTGGCGCGCCTCTCCTGGCCGGCCGGCCCCCTCCCTTGAACCTTTATATACGGAGGCAGGGGCACCCCTAGAGACACAAGTTGATCCACGTGATCATATTCTTAGCCGTGTGCGGTGCCCCCTTCCACCATAGTCCTCGATAATATTGTAGCGGTGCTTAGGCGAAGCCCTGCGACAGTAGTACATCAAGATCGTCACCACGCTGTCGTGCTGACGGAACTCTTCCCCGACACTTTGCTGGATCAGAGTCCGGGGATCTTCATCGAGCTGAACGTGTGCTAGAACTCGGAGGTGCCGTAGTTTCGGTGCTTGATCAGTCGGGCCGTGAAGACGTATGACTACATCAACCAAGTTAACGCTTCCGTTGTCGATCTACAAGGGTACGTAGATCACACTCTCCCCCTCTCGTTGCTATGCATCACCATGATCTTGCATGTGCGTAGGAATTTTTTTGAAATTACTACGAAACCCAATAGGATAGTCTCTGGACAAAATTTATGAAGTGGCATCTTGTATATTTTGTCCAAGGCTTCATGCACTCCTTATGGCGGCTTCAAAGTCCTGAAATCATCACTTGTAACTCCGTTCTTGATCCCCTTGCGCATGCCATCATCTCCATGCTTGGTCTTGCTCCGGTGTTCATCCCTCTTATCCATGTCAGGTCGTTCATTTGTAAGCAAAACAAATGTATCCAATTTAGACAGCATCATATTCTCATGAACATTAGAATCATTACCAAGAAACGAAAGTACGTGATAATTTAATTGGCGTGCGTGAGCTCTAGTAATTGGTCCAGTATGTATAGCAGCAGGGGTTGTGGGTGTAACAATGGTATTGATGTCCTCATCATCCTCCCCTTCTTGAAATGAAGTCGTCCTCGACGGAAGCTCATCTTCCTCACCCAAATAAGGCTTCAAATCTGCAATGTTAAAAGTGGAACTAACCCCAAAATCTGCAGGCAGCTCAAATTTATATGCATTATCATTTATTTTCTCTAACACCTTAAAAGGATCATCAACACGTGGCATTAGCTTTGATTTGCACAATTTAGGAAATATATCCTTACGCAAATGTAACCAAACAAGATCTCCAGGTGCAAACACAACATGTTTTCTACCCTTATCTTCAGCAAGTTTATATTTAGCATTCAGACGCTCAATGTTTTCCTTAGTTAACTCATGCATTTTTAAAATCAATTTAGCACGTTCTTTAGCATCAAAATTAACCTTCTCCGATGATGGAAGAGGCAACAAATCAATAGTTGCACCAGGTAGGAAACCATATACAATTTCAAAAGGGCACATCTTAGTAGTAGAATGCAATGAATGATTATAAGCAAATTCAATATGAGGCAAGCATTCTTCCCATATTTTCTTATTATTCTTCAAAACAGCCCTAAGCATAGTAGACAATGTTCTATTGACTACTTCAGTTTGTCCATCAGTTTGGGGTGACAAGTAGTACTAAAAAGCAGTTTAGTCCCCAACTTAGCCCATAAACATCTCCAAAAGTGGCTAAGAAATTTAGTATCATGATCTGGAACAATAGTATTTGGCACACCATGCAAGCGAATAATTTCATTAAAGAACAAATCAGCAACATTAACAACATCATCGCTTTTATGACATGGTATAAAGTGTGCCATTTTCAAAAAGCTATCCATGAGAACAAATATGCTATCCCTCCCCTTCTTTGTTCGAGGTAAACCTAAAACAAATTCCATAGATATATCCTCCCAAGGAACACTAGGTACAGGCAAAATATATAAATCATGAGGATTGAGTCGTAACTTAGCTTTTTGACATGTAGTGCAGCGAGCAACAAAACGCTCAACATCCCGTCTCATCTTTGGCCAAAAGAAATGTGTAGCAAGTATATCCTCCGTCTTCTTGACGCCAAAGTGTCCCATTAATCCTCCTCCATGCGCCTCCTACAACAACAAAAGAGGAATGGAGCTAGCTGGAATGCATAGCTTGTTAGCACGAAACACAAATCCATCATTAAGAACGAACTTGTTCCAAGTTCTCCCTTCCTTACAATTCTGCAATACATCTTTAAATTCAGCATCATGCACATATTGATCTTTGATGGTCTCCAAACCAAATATTTTAATGTCAAGTTGTGAAAGCATAGTATAACGACGAGACAATGCATCACCAATAAAATTTTCTTTACCCTTCTTTTGTTTAATGACATAAGAGAAAGTCTCAATGAATTCAACCCATTTAGCATGTCTAAGGTTCAGTTTTGCTTGACTTTTAATGTGTTTCAAAGATTCATGATCAGAATGTATAACAAATTCCTTGGGCCATAAATAAAGTTGCCATGTTTCTAAGGTCCGAACAAGAGCATATAATTCTTTATCATAAGTAGAATAGTTCAGACTAGGCCCACTCAATTTTTCAAAAAAGTATGCAACAGGTTTGCCATCTTGTAATAACACACCTCCTAATCCAATTCCACTAGCATCACATTCAAGCTCAAAAGTCTTATTAAAATCAGGAAGTTGGAGTAAAGGAGCATGTGTCAACTTATCTTTCAATACCATGAAGGCTTTTTTCTGTGCGGTACCCCAAACAAAAGGCACATCCTTATTTGTAAGCTCGTTGAGAGGTGCAGCAATGGTGCTGAAATCTCTCACAAAACGCCTATAGAAACCAGCGAGGCCAAGGAAACTCCTCACTTGTGTGACCGTTTTGGGTTGCGACCAACTTTCAATAGCTTCAATCTTGGCTTTATCAACTTCAATTCCTTGTGGAGTAACAATATAGCCAAGAAAAGATACTCGGTCGATGCAAAAGGTGCACTTCCCAAGGTTACCAAACAAACGTGCATCACGTAGATCAATAAAAACAGCACATAAATGTTGCAAATGTTCCTCCAAGGATTTGCTATAAATCAATATGTCATCAAAGTAAACTACCACAAATCGTCCAATGAAAGCACGTAAAACTTCGTTCATTAATCTCATGAAAGTACTAGGTGCATTAATTAACCCAAAAGGCATGACTAACCACTCATATAATCCAAACTTAGTTTTAAATGATGTTTTCCATTCATCTCTCAATTTCATACGAATTTGATGGTATCCACTACGCAAATCAACTTTGGAGAATATTGTAGAGCCACTCAATTCATCAAGCATATCATCTAGCCTAGGAATAGGATGACGATAATGAATAGTAATATTATTAATGCCTCTATGAAAGTGCAACTATCCCTAGGTGGTTTTGGTAATTCATAACAACATATAGCTCATTGAGCTAATGCTATTCCAAGATGATTATTTCAGGAAATCTCAATGATTGGCATGGCATGGATGTGAAAGTGGAACCCTCAAAATGCTAAGGACAAAGGATTGGCTCAAGCTCAAAAGCTCAAGACTCTTCATTTTATATTTTAGTGATCCAAGATCACATTGAGTCTTTAGGAAAAGCCAATACTATCAAGGAGGGATGACGTGTTGCTTAATGAGCCTCTTGCTTCATGTGCTTAGTGATATGCTCCAAAACCCTCAGCTACTTTCCCATATCCACATATGACCTAAACCCTAAGCCAAACTCGGTCCTACCGATTCTTCCTAACCGGCGCCACCAAGTTTCACTTGTCATTAGCCACTGCCAAACCCTAGCAATTCGGTCCTACCGATAGGGATCTCGGTCTCACCGAGATGGGGTTGCAAACTCTCTGTTTCCCTTTCGTAACTTTTCGGTCCCACCAAAAGAGCGAATCGGTCCCACCGAGATTGCAATGTAAACTCAGTGTTTCCCCTTTGTAACTTTTTTGTCTCACCGAGTTCCACTCGGTCTCACCGAAAGAGCAAATCGGTCCCACCGAGTTTGCCTGACCAACTCTCTGGTTAGCTAATTACCAAATTCAGTCTCACCGAGTTTGTGTAATCGGTCTCACTGAGATTACGTTATGCCCAAACCCTAACCATATCGGTCCTACCGAGTTGCATGTCAGTCCCACCGAAAATCTCTAATGGTCACTAGGTTTACTTTTTCGGTCCGACCGAGCTTATTGATTCGGTCCCACCGAGATTGGAAAACTGTGTAACGGTTGGATTTTGTGTGGAGGCTATATATACCCCTCCACCTTCTTCTCATTCGAGGAGAGAGCCATCAGAACACACACACACCATTCCAACTCATATGTTCTGAGAGAGAACCACCTACTCATGTGTTGAGACCAAGATATTCCATTCCTACCATATGAATCTTGATCTCTAGCCTTCCCAAGTTGCTTTCCACTCAAACCTTCTTTCCACCAAATCCAAATCCTATGAGAGAGAGTTGAGTGTTGGGGAGACTATCATTTGAAGCACAAGAGCAAGGAGTTCATTACCTACACACCATTTGTTACTTCTTGGAGAGTGGTGTCTCCTAGATTGGCTAGGTGTCACTTGGGAGCCTCCGACAAGATTGTGGAGTTGAACCAAGGAGTTTGTAAGGGCAAGGAGATCGCCTACTTCGTGAAGATCTACCGCTAGTGAGGCAAGTCCTGTGTGGGTGATGGCCATGGTGGGATAGACAAGGTTGCTTCTTCGTGGACCCTTTGTGGGAGGTTGCTTCTTCGTGGACCCTTCGTGGGTGGAGCCCTGTGTGGACTCGCGCAACCGTTACCCTTGGGTGGAGCCCTGTGTGGACTCGCGCAACCGTTACCCTTCGTGGGTTGAAGTCTCCATCAACGTGGATGTAGGATAGCACCACCTATCCGAACCACGGGAAAAACATCCGTGTCTCCAATAGCGTTTGAATTCTCCAAACCCTTCCCTTTACATTCTTGCAAGTTGCATGCTTTACTTTCCACTGCCAATATACTCTTTGCATGCTTGCTTGAATCACGTGATGATTGCTTGACTTGTCCTAAATTAGCTAAAATCTGCCAAGAACTAAAATTGGGAAAAGGTTAAGTTTTTATTTGGTCAAGTAGTCTAATCACCCCCCCCCTCTAGACATACTTTCGATCCTACAAGGGGTATCAGAGCTTTGGTCTCCATTTGCTTGATCTCCATAGCTTTTGGTGGTCATAGCCTTGGTTTCACAACCTAGGAGAGTATGGCGTCTAGCGAGGGAAATTATCACCGTAGAGGTCCTTACTTTGATGGTACTAATTTTGCTAGTTGAAAGCATAAAATGAAAATGCATATTCTTGGACATAACCCCGCCGTTTGGGCTATTGTGTGTGTTGGTTTGCAAGGTGACTTCTTTGATGGGAAAGAACCAAACCGTGAAGCTACCGCGGATGAGTTGAAGATGTTGCAATACAATGCTCAAGCTTGTGATATTCTCTTCAACGGATTATGCCCCGAAGAGTTCAACAAAATCAGCCGTCTTGGGAATGCAAAGGAAATTTGGGACACTTTGATTGATATGCATGAAGGTACCGACTCCGTCAAGGAATCCAAGTTGGATGTGCTTCAAAGCTAACTTGACAAGTTCAAGATGAAGGATGGTGAAGGTGTCGCTGAAATGTACTCTAGGCTTGCTCTCATCACAAATGAGATTGCCGGCTTAGGAAGTGAAGAGATGACCGACAGATTCATCATCAAGAAGATTCTAAGAGCCTTGGATGGAAAATATGATACCGTGTACACATTGATCCAAATGATGCCCAATTACAAAGATCTCAAGCCAACGGAGGTGATTGGAAGAATTGTTGCTCATGAGATGTCACTTAAGGATAAAGAGGAACTTCACAACAAATCAAGTGGTTCCTATAAAGCCTCATGTGAAGCCCCTACATCATCAAGTGAGAAACAAGACTTCAATGAAGAATTGAGCTTAATGGTGAAGAACTTCAACAAGTTCTACAAGAGTAGAAGCAAAGACAGAAGCTTCAAGTCAAGGTCCTACAATGACAAAAGATCTTTTAGTCGAGAGCGAAACTGCTACAATTGTGGAAGACCTGGACACTATTCCAATGAGTGTACGACTCCCTACAATAGAAGAGAAGATTCTCCAAGAAGAAGAAGCAAAGAATCACCACCAAGAGAGAGAAGGAGTAGAGATGATCGTTATGAACAAAGATACTCACGGAGAAGCAAGGATTCGGAAAGGAAGGAAAAATCATCAAGGAGCTACACAAGACGAAGACATCAAGCTCATGTTGGTGAATGGGTATCCGGCTCCGACTCCGACAACCACTCCGAGAGAAGTTATCACTCCGACTCCGAAGATACTCAAGATGAAAGTGTTGCCGGTCTAGCACTTGTGTCAACCAACTCCTATGACATATTTGACTCACCCAATGAAGGAATTGGAAGATGCTTCATGGCCAAAGGTCCTAAGGTAACACACCCGAGTATGTTGATTTCAATAGTGATGAAGATGACTTGTTAGGTGATGATTTGCTTGGTGACAACTCTAGTGATGAATATTATGATGAAAGACCAATTAATCATGATAATCAAGATAAAATGAATGACAATGATAAGGAGAAGATTGAGGCCCTAACTAAAGAACTAAACACTCTTAAGTTAGCTCATGAAACCATCTTCGAAGATCATCGAGAACTTTTAAGAGCTCATGAGAAATTACGCTTTGAAAAGCTCAATCTTGAGCAAGAGCATGAGTTCTTAAAAGCAATCAATGATGATCTCCGCAAGAAAAGTTCTTCTTACATTACCAAGTGTTTACTCTTATCCACTTACATGCCTCAAGTCAAGTCAAGTAACAAGAACAAGAAAGATTCTTCCTCTAGTAGTAACAATGATCATGTTAAATCCAATATTGTTGCTTCTAGTATTTCTCTTGATTCCACTAATGATTCTCTTAGCCAAGTTACACTTGAGCAAGAAAATAGCTTATTGAAGGGAATTATAGAGAAAGGAGTGTACAAAAGCCTTGCCGGGAGTAAGCAATTCGAAGAAATTGTGCGCAAGCAAGGAATGCACCGGAAGAATCAAGGTGTTGGTTTTGAACGAAAGTTCAATGCCAATGGAGTTGAGTGGGAAGAAGATCAATACCCCAAGACAAAGTTTGTCCCTCAACAAGAGAAGTATGCTTCTTTCAAGGGGACACAAGCTCAAGATGATCTTCCACCACAAGACTACGAGCAAAAAGGCAAGGACAAGCTTCAAGAGGAAATTGATGCATTTGAAGAATCTCCTAAGACCTTAGTCAAGTGGATTCCCAAGACTACTTCAAGTTCCACTTCATCAAGTACGACTAAAACTCCAAGGATTCCCATCAAGATGATGTGGATCCAAAAGAAGAAGAACTAGAGAGTTCTTGAGGGTGACTCCGCCAACATACTTCACTCTTATCATTTTGGCAAGAACAAGTGCAATCAACTTCCACATCTTGCACTAGTTCAAGGAGTCACAAACCCTCTTGTTGGTAAGACAAGGGACAAGGTAACCTAAAAGTTTTCATGGACATCATCTTTTGTGTGCATCACTCTATGTCTATGGATATCCTTGTTTGTTCCTTGTGGGACTAACCCATGTAGGTATTGAAAGTGCAATTCACTCAAATGGATAGCTCCAAGAGATCAACGTCAACATTGAGCATCCACATCTTCAATATCTACATGAAGTCATCATCGACAAAACCCAAGGTTAGTTCATCCATCTTAGGGGGGATATCACATCTAGGGGGAGCTTTACTCTAAGACTTGAGCTAAAGCAACTCTAAAGATGTGAACACAACAATGCTTTATGTAAAAGTGGTAACCCCACTTGAGCTTAAACGATGAGTATGACCTATGATCAAGTGTTCTCACTTGGCTCCTAAGTCAATATACTCATATATAGATGACCTAGTCATCGCAAATTGCTTGATAGATGCTAGAATTGGTTGTGCATGCCTTGTCACATATTTCATTTGCCATCTTATTGTGTGAGCATGCCAGTTGCATATTTTACTCATTCGAGGACATCCACTTGTTGTTTTGATTGTTTGGTTTTATCTTCTTTTGCCAAGTGGATGGACAAGAATGCCTAAGAACCTCCTCTATCTATCTATGCTTTTCTCGTCTCAAACTCTATTCATGCTGCATCACAAAATTTGATCAAGTTAGATTCGAACCACTCTGTGTGAGGAGCGCTCGGAGTCCCCGATTCGTCATAGACTTAAACTTCCAAAACCTCTTTAGGATTCTCGGTCTGACCGATACTCCACTTTCGGTCCTACCGAGATCATTAAGTTGATCTAGGTTTTCGATTTTGGTGCAACCGATTTGAACCTTTCGGTCACACCGAGTTTCAGTAACTGCTTGCAGTTATGAATCTCGGTGCCACCGAGTTGTTCCACTCGGTCACACCGACAGGGTCGGGCTATATATAGTCACGAGCAAAATTTTGGAAATTTCTCCGAACCTCTTCGCCCGCGCGATAGCCTGCTCTGCCCTCGTGGTCTCCGGATCGTCTTCTCGCCGCCAGCCGCCTCTAGTTGCTGGTCTCCATCGCCGTCAACGGGAATTCTGCCCCGCCGTTGCCGCCGTAGCAAGTCCCCGCCGAACTAGGGTATGTACTTGATCTTTGTGCTATTCCTCAATCTGATTCCTAGCACATTGTGATCATATTGATTCTAGCCACGTTTGATAAACTTCTATCCAGTCAAAACGCCCGTAGATTAGGTTTGATTCGAAAATTCTAGGTTTAGGTGTCCGCCGAAACCATCTCGGACCCACCGAGTTGAAAAACTCGGTCCCACCGATTTGGCTTATGCCATTGCACAAGTGAGACTCGGTCTGACCGAGAATTACTTATCGGTGTGACTGATTTTTGAACTCAGTGAAACCTTAGCAGTCTCGGTGTCACCGAACTGTGACTCGGTCCTACCGAGTTCACTAGTTTAGGTTCCAAAACTGCTTCGGTATCACCGAGTTTGAAAATCGGTAGATCCGAGATGATTTCAGTAGGAAACTAAAACTAAGTTTTTGGATCATTCTTTTTGCAAAAATCTCTGCATTTTGTGATGCTCATCCTTTCTACCTCATCTATAATCTGTTCACAGGGTCAGCAGTCAGTTTGCAGCATGTCTGATCAAAGTGATAGCCAAAATATGTCAGAGCAGCAAGTGGTGATGAGTGAGGGCACTAGTCCCTCCAGTTCATCTGATGAAGGCAGCAGGAGCACTCCTAGCAATTTGCCAAAGGCTGCCACGAGACAAAGGAAGAAGAGGACTTCAGATTCCGAAGATGAGGACTATGTGGCAGAGGAAGAGGCCACTTCCAAGAGAGTTGAGCCAGCTCAAGGCACAAAGTCAGGGCTGAAAATCAAAAGGCCAGCAGGCAGGCAGCCCATGTCAAAGGCAAGAGCCTCAACTGAGAAGTCCACTCCCCAAGAGCCAGTTGCTGCAGAAGGCAAGAAGAGAAAGGAAAGGGTGAAGAAGACTGTGGCTAGAGTACTTGGCAAAGCTTCCATCATGGAAGAAGAAGAAGAAGAAGAGGTAGCTGCACCAGCACCCAAGGCACCCAAGCTAATGGGAGATGACATAAGGTCAGGGGTTACTGCATCTAAGCCCAAAGCTGCCTCCAAGCCAAAACCAAAGAGGAATACACTGAGCATCCCTGCAGCTGAGAAGAACAAGGCCCCAGTGCCTGAGACTGTTACTGAAGAAGAGGAAGAGAATGTTCTGAGAAAGCTAAAGCCCAAGATCCCAGACCACAACGATGCTCATCCTATGGCTGAGGATATGAAGCTCAGGAGAGATTCAGGGCTAAGGAAATGGAGAGAAGCAGACCCATATGCTTCAAGAAGAAGGACTGCCGTGGACTACAGGTTTCACACCAAGGAGCAGCAGGATTTTTATGAGACAGTGCTGCTAGATAAGAAGCCAATTGTCTGTGACATGAGATGGGTTGACTGGACCTACATGAGGGAGAAGGAGGAACACTACCCAAGAGTATATGACAGCTTTAATGCTTGTGGAGTAGCTGACTTTGTTGGGCAGAAGCTCACAAAGTGGAACGAGGAACTGATCATGCAATTCTACTCCACGACACACTTTTATCCAGATGGGAGGATCACATGGATGTCTGAGGGTACAAGGTACCAATCCACAGTGGCTGAGTGGGCACAGATCATTAATGCCCCAGAGGAGCAAGATGATGACTTGGATATCTATGCCAAGAAGAAGATGGACCATAACTCCATGTACAAGGAAATTCCTAATGAAGCTCTTGACACCTTCAAGTTTGGCTCAGTACATTACCTTCTGTCAGGGCTCCCGACTATCAATTGGATCTTGAGGCACACCTTATTGCCTAAGTCTGGAGATCACAAGATGATCAGAGGCCATGCTATCAACTTGCTACATGTGTTTGATGTGCCTCAGAAGTTCAAGGTGATGAGCCTCATAGTGGAAACAATCAAGAGGACTCCAGCAGACCAGAAGAGGAGCTGCGGATATGCCCCTCAGATTTAGGAGCTCATCAACTCCAAGATGGGTACGGGCATATATTTATTGGATAAGGAACATTTGCCCATCCGTCCAGATTTTGAGAACAATGAAATTGTGATGACTGAGAATGAGCCATCATCTGCCCAAGCATACGCAAAGAAGGAGAAGGCGAGGAAGGAGAAAGCTGACAAGATGCCAACTCAAGAGGAGGCATCTGAATACTTCTTAAAGACCAAACAAGAGCAGCTTGGTTACTTGATTGCATCCACGCTAAGGATTGAGCAAAGTCTGGCCACCCTCACTAAAAATCAGCAGAGCCTAGAGAGAATCATGGAACAGAAGTTCTATGACTTGGATGTCAAAGTAACGGAAGTTCAGTCTGTAGTGGAGCAGCTCCAGGAGGACATGCAGGAGAGGAGAGGCAGGACTACCACTCATGCCTTTGCCAGAGTGCCAAGAGGCCCGAGGTCATCTGCCGTACCAGTTGCTGACACAAGAGCCACCACCTCAGCACTAGCTACAGCCTCAGTTCCACCAGCTCCAGCATCTACTCCAGCGTCTACTTCAGCATCTACCGAAGCCTTCGTCCTTGGAGTGATCCGGACTCCACCACCACCTGAAGATCAAGCCTGAGCGTCGATCTAGTGCTATGCATTTTCTAGGAACTTTTTGGTAACTTGTTGCCAAAGGGGGAGAAGATGTATAGATCATAGGCTTCGAGAGGGAGAGTGTTGCTTTTCTCTCTTGCTTTATTTGGTGGTTTTTCAAACTTGTTTGCTTTTGAGTGTTTGAGATACTACGTCATTATTTGTGAGACATTGATGATCATGTGTTTGATCATAAGCTACACTTAATGCTTGCTTAATGCTATTATCTTATCTATCTTATGTGATCATTCGTTATTCTTGGTGATGAGTGCATGTATTTCATTCTTATCATTTTAAGCGCTCCACCAAGATGTATGTGACATGGAAGAGTAACCCATGACTCTAACTCCTTGTGCATTTGCAGTCCAAAGCAAATTTTTAAATATGCACAAATTTAGGGGGAGCGCTTACTTATCACATACTTCTCAAAGCGACGATATATTTCATGCTTACTATCATTTGTCGAAGCTTTGATCTATATGTTGTCATCAATTACCAAAAAGGGGGAGATTGAAAGTGCAACTATCCATAGGTGGTTTTGGTAATTCATAATAACATATAGCTCATTGAGCTAATGCTATTCCAAGATGATTATTTCAGGAAAGCTCAATGATTGGCATGGCATGGATGTGAAAGTGGAACCCTCAAAATGCTAAGGACAAAGGATTGGCTCAAGCTCAAAAGCTCAAGACTCTTCATTTTATATTTTAGTGATCCAAGATCACATTGAGTCTTTAGGAAAAGCCAATACTATCAAGGAGGGATGACGTGTTGCTTAATGAGCCTCTTGCTTCATGTGCTTAGTGATATGCTCCAAAACCCTCAGCTACTTTCCCATATCCACATATGACCTAAACCCTAATCCAAACTCGGTCCTACCGATTCTTCCTATCCGGCGCCACCGAGTTTCACTTGTCATTAGCCACTGCCAAACCCTAGCAATTCGGTCCTACCGATAGGGATCTCGGTCTCACCGAGATGGGGTTGCAAACTCTCTGTTTCCCTTTCGTAACTTTTCGGTCCCACCGAAAGAGCGAATCGGTCCCACCGAGATTGCAATGTAAACTCAGTGTTTCCCCTTTGTAACTTTTCGGTCTCACCGAGTTCCACTCGGTCTCACCGAAAGAGCAAATCGGTCCCACCGAGTTTGCCTGACCAACTCTCTGGTTAGCTAATTACCAAATTCGGTCTCACCGAGTTTGTGTAATCGGTCTCACCGAGATTACATTATGCCCAAACCCTAACCATATCGGTCCTACCGAGTTGCATGTCAGTCCCACCGAAAATCTCTAACGGTCACTAGGTTTACTTTTTCGGTCCGACCGAGCTTATTGATTCGGTCCCACCGAGATTGGAAAACTATGTAACGGTTGGATTTTGTGTGGAGGCTATATATACCCCTCCACCTTCTTCTCATTCGAGGAGAGAGCCATCAGAACACACACACCATTCCAACTCATATGTTCTGAGAGAGAACCACCTACTCATGTGTTGAGACCAAGATATTCCATTCCTACCATATGAATCTTGATCTCTAGCCTTCCCAAGTTGCTTTCCACTCAAACCTTCTTTCCACCAAATCCAAATCCTATGAGAGAGAGGTGAGTGTTTGGGAGACTATCATTTGAAGCACAAGAGCAAGGAGTTCATTACCTACACACCATTTGTTACTTCTTGGAGAGTGGTGTCTCCTAGATTGGCTAGGTGTCACTTGGGAGCCTCCGACAAGATTGTGGAGTTGAACCAAGGAGTTTGTAAGGGCAAGGAGATCGCCTACTTCGTGAAGATCTACCGCTAGTGAGGCAAGTCCTGTGTGGGAGATGGCCATGGTGGGATAGACAAGGTTGCTTCTTCGTGGACCCTTTGTGGGAGGTTGCTTCTTCGTGGACCCTTCGTGGGTGGAGCCCTGTGTGGACTCGCGCAACCGTTACCCTTGAGTGGAGCCCTGTGTGGACTCGCACAACCGTTACCCTTCCTGGGTTGAAGTCTCCATCAACGTGGATGTAGGATAGCACCACCTATCCGAACCACGGGAAAAACATCCGTGTCTCCAATAGCGTTTGAATTCTCCAAACCCTTCCCTTTACATTCTTGCAAGTTGCATGCTTTACTTTCCGCTGCCAATATACTCTTTGCATGCTTGCTTGAATCACGTGATGATTGCTTGACTTGTCCTAAATTAGCTAAAATCTGCCAAGAACTAAAATTGGGAAAAGGTTAAGTTTTTATTTGGTCAAGTAGTCTAATCACCCCGCCCCCTCTAGACATACTTTCGATCCTACACTCTACAATCAACGCATATACGTCACTCAATTCATCAAGTATATCATCTATCCTAGGAATAGGATGATGATAATGAATAGTAATATTATTAATGCATCTACAATCAACGCACATACGCGACGTACCATCCTTTTTCGGCACTAAAATGATAGGAACAACACAAGGACTAAGGGATTCGCGTATATAACCTTTGTCGAACAGCTCTTGTACTTGACGCATAATCTCCTTCATCTCTTCTGGATTGGCACGGTATGGTGCACGGTTGGGTAATGATGCACTGGGAATTAAGTCAATTTGATGCTCAATCCTTCGAATAGGTGGTAATCTATAACGCCCGGATAATTAGGCTACAGTAAAATTCTCCTAATGATGCCATGTCATCTGTGATTACTGTTGCTAAACTTTCGTTAGTTCAAACCGATTCAAAAATCAGTTTAGAAAAATGGCAAACAACAAAAGTTTTTAAAAGTTGAAACAAAAAATTTCGGTCAGGGCCAAATATTGCACTGGTAATTATGGTGAAGTAAACACATTTTTAGAAAATGCCTAAATACTTTCAAATGAAATAAAACAGAAAACAAAATAAATAAAGGAAAGAAATTACAAAAAAAAGGGAAGCCCCCTGGACCAGACGGCCTAGCTCACAGGCCGACCGGCCCACCTGGCCCAGCCGGCCACACCCGGCCTCACTCCCCTGCCTCGTCCCCTTCCCTATTCCCCCGACCCGGGTCGGAACAGGGGCGCGTCACCACCGGACCCCCTCGACGGCGTCGAGGAGAGGATAAGTCCGTCACGCCCCCGCATCCTCGATCCCACCTCCCACTCGCCCCCACGCTCGCCCTCTTGGTCCCTGCGCCTCCCTCTCCCCTCAGATCCACCTGCTCCTTCCCTCGTTCCCCACTGCAACCGAGCACCGCCATGGCCTCCCCATCGTAGAACTCGCGGCCACCGCGACCTCCGCACCTCTCCGACGTGTCCGCTCGCTCCCTCTCCCTCGACTACACCTCCCCGACGAGCCACAGGACGCCGGACGCCCACGAACGCTGCCCCGGCCTCGTCTTCTTCCTCGGATCCCCGACGCGTCTCCGACGAGCGCCGTCGACTCTGCTGCTACTAAACCACCACGGGCCATCTTGCGTGCCGCACGGTGAGCTTCTCCTCCCCCTTCTGCTCCTCGTTGGCCCCCTAGCGCTCTGTAGCCAGCTGCCGCCGTTGCTGAGCTCTGGTCGCCGCCATGCACTACACCGTCGCGGCCACAGATGCCGTCGAGCTCGTTCGGGCCCAGCATCGAGCTCCTGCGAGCCCTACGCGCCCGCGCACTAGCCTCCCCGTGCCTCTTAGCGTGTTTCCATCAGGGCCCCGACTGCGCCGCCGCCTGCGCGCGTTGCCGCCGCCCTTCCGGTGACCAAATGGTCAAGGGGGCGAGCCCTTTGTGCTCAGCGTGTCGCGCAGCTCCACCCTAGCCTTCCCGTTAGCCCCGAAGCGCGCTACGTCGCTGTCTTCGTCTCACGGCTGAACCACCTCGCCGCCGACGATCCTGTAGCGCTCGACTCTGGCCACCACAGCCTCCGCAACCACCACCATTCGCTCCGCCGTCGTCTTGTCGTTCGAATGCGACCGGTCCCGCCCATTTTGGTGGCCTACAGACGAAACCCGATGCTCGCCCAAGCCGCGCCACCGCGAAAACAAACTCGCCGGCATCTAAACGCCGGCCAGCTGACGTGGCATGCGTGGGGTCCACCCCTGGGTCACTGCTAGTGGGTCCGAGGGGCCCAGTTGACCTGTTGACCAGGTCAACGCTGACGCGGCCGCCTTCTGTCTCGCTGACACCTGGGCCCCACCGCCCTTTTAAATAACTAAAACGATTTTATAAATAAAAATAATTAAATTAGTCTAAGCACTCACTGACAGGATGGGCCCACACCCTTAATTAACCCAATTAATTAGTCTAAACCCCCATGTTAGTACCCTATCAATGACATGTGGGTCCCACTGGACCCACCTGTCTGGTTTGACTGGTCAGCCGACCTGTTGACCAGCTGACGTCAGCATTGCATCATGCTGATGTCATAATTCCTTTTTGTTAAATAAGTAAATTCCAGTAAATGATTTAAATCTTTAGAAAATCATATCTTTTAATCCGTAACTCGGATGGAAATACTTTCTACATGAAAGTTGCTCAGAACGACGAGACGAATCTGGATACGTAGCCCGTTCGTCCGTCGCGCATCCCTATCATAGCAAACACGCAACTTTCCTCCTCTGGCTCCTTTGTCCGAAAACGCGAAACACCGGGGATATTTTCCCGGATATTTCCCCCCTTCACCGATACCACCTCGTACCGCGTTAGGGCACACCTAGCATCACGCTTTGTCATGTCATGCATCATCATGCATTTGTTTGCATTATATTTATTGTTTCTTCCCCCTCTTCTCTCGCTAGACACCGAGACCGACGCCGCTGCTACCCAGTACGACTACGGTGTTGACGACCCCTCTCTCTTGCCAGAGCAACCAGGCAAGCCCCCCTTGATCACTAGATATCGCATACTCTCCTCTATACTACTTGCGTTAGAGTAGTGTAGCATGTTACTGCTTTCCGTTAATCCTATCCTGATGCATAGCCTGTCCTTGCTACTACTGGTGTTACCTTTACTTGCAATCCTAATGCTTAGTATAGGATGCTAGTTTATCATCAGTGGCCATACATTCTTGTCCGTCTGCCATGCTATACTATCGGGCCGTGATCACTCGGGAGTTGATCACGGGTATATACATATACATAATATATGATACTTATGGTGACTAAAGATGGGACGGCTCGTAGGAGTACCCGCGAGTGATCCACGGATTGGGTCCGAAAGGACGTTTGTCCCGACGGCCCTTTGTGTGGATCTTTGTGGTGAAGCGACAGGGCAGGTTGAGACCACCTAGAAGAGAGGTGGGCCTAGCCCTAGTCGGCATTCGCGATTATTTCAAGATAACACGTTTAACGAGATCTTGGTATTTGATCTGAGTCTGGCTACTTGCCTATACGCACTAACCATCTACGCGGGGACAGTTATGGGCACTCGACGTCGTGGTATCAGCCGAAGCCTTCATGACGTCAGTGACTGAGCGGCGCGCGCCGGGTTGGACTGGAACGCCTACTCTTGTATAAGGGAGGCTAGGTCTGCTCACCGGCCACGTAAGCAACGTGCGGGTGTGCAATGGGCGATGGGCCCAGACCCCTGCGCCATAGGATTTAGACCGGCGTGCTGACCTCTCTGTTGTGCCTAGGTAGGGCTGCGACGTGTTGACCTTCCGAGGCCGGGCATGACCCAGGAAAGTGTGTCCAGCCAAATGGGATCGAGCGTGTTGGGTTATGTGGTGCACCCCTGCAGGGAAGTTAATCTATTCGAATAGCCGTGATCTTCGGTAACAGGACGACTTGGAGTTGTACCTTGACCTTATGACAACCAAAACCGGATACTTAATAAAACACACCCTTCCAAGTGCCAGATACAACCGGTGATCGCTCTCTCACAGGACGACGAGGGGAGGATCATCGGTTAGGATTATGCTACACGATGCTATTTGGTGAACTTACCATCTACTCTCTTCTACATGCTGCAAGATGGAGGTGGCCAGAAGCGTAGTCTTCGACATGATTAGCTATCCCCCTCTTATTCTGGCATTCTGCAGTTCAGTCCACCGATATGGCCCTTTACACATTTACCCATGCATATGTAGTGTAGCTCCTTGCTTGCGAGTACTTTGGATGAGTACTCACGGTTGCTTTCTCCCTCTTTTCCCCCTTTCCCTTCTACCTGGTTGTCGCAACCAGATGTTGGAGCCCAGGATCCAGACGCCACCGTCAACGACGACTTCTACTACACTGGAGGTGCCTACTACTACGTGCAGCCCGCTGACAATGACCAGGAGTAGTTTAGGAGGATCCCAGGCAGGAGGCCTGCGCCTCTTTCGATCTGTATCCCAGTTTGTGCTAGCCTTCTTAAGGCAAACTTGTTTAACTTATGTCTGTACTTAGATATTGTTGCTTCCGCTGACTCGTCTATGATCGAGCTCTTGTATTCAAGCCCTCGAGGCCCCTGGCTTGTAATATGATGCTTGTATGACTTATTTTATTTGTAGAGTTGTGTTGTGATATCTTCCCGTGAGTCCCTGATCTTGATCGTACACGTTTGCGTGTATGATTAGTGTACGATTGAATCGGGGGCGTCACAAGTTGGTATCAGAGCCGACTGCCTGTAGGAATCCCCCTTCCACACTCCTTGGCCGAAGTTGAGTCTAGACATTACAAAAAACTTTTACTAACATGGCTGTGTGCCTTATGGGCCCACGTCACCATCTGGGTGGTATTAGGATCTTTTACTCCTCGATCCTTACTCTGGGACTCTGAACTCTCTCCTACTCGGGTTAAACGATTTTACTAACCCTAACACTAGGATCCCATGACCACGTTCACCCCAAAGTTGGATAAGCCCTAGCTATTCTTTAGAGTAGTATTTGAACGTTATCCACATTGTCATTTGACTCCTGTGAAAACATCTTTGTTTTCAGATGGAACCCACGAGGCAGGTCGTGCGCCACACGACGACCATTGGTGCCTCAGGATCACCTGCTGTGTTGGTTGAGATGATGACCTATCTGGGTTATCGCTGGCACCCTGAGTATACCGTCTATGAGGAGTATCAGGACTTCAACCAGGAGCAGTACCATGCCATCGTCCACCTCTACTCTCGGGAGTATGACTCCACCACCTTGCTGCACACTGCTAATGGTGTTGGAGTGACTATCGATATGGCGGTCCACGATGCTGCTTATGCTGCTCTGACACATCTTCGTGGAGAGTATCAGGAGTTGGACACCTCCCCCTTCAGGCACATTGCTATCGCATCCGATGTCGGTGCGGAGGGTTACTACACTGCTGCCTACTCCACTGTCACCCGAGAGCCCTTCTACCATCAGAACTTGGTTCTGCATGCTGATGGGCTGGATCGAGCTAACCGAGCTCTTCGCCACGAGTTGTACACCACTCGTCAGCACCTTTACCGTGCTCTGACGATGTTGCACCCCTTTGTCGGATCCAGAGAGCTACCGCGTTCTGCGATCTACCCAGCCAGGACCGTGATGCCCCAGGGCGTCGGTTGGCCAGATGTGGGAGGCTACTCTCCTGCACTTGGTCCTCTTCTGCCATTTGAGCGTCAGGTTCTGCACCAGAGTACCCGCGGCCCCCAGGTTGCCGACGTGGAGTACCTGATGCCACACTACTAGCTTTCAGGCTACAGCTACCTCCACAGTACCGCGTGGGACTGATGTAGACTTACTTGTTAGTGTTAGATGCATTCGCCGCGAGCCTGCGTGCCGCCTATGATGTCTTAGACTATGTACTGAACTCTGTGTACCGAACTCTATGCATGATCTCTTTTGTAAGATATGCCGACTACTATGTAGGATCTATCGTGCTGCTTTCGTTGTGCATGTTTCATCATGAATGATTCTTGTCTTTGCAAATTTCTCAATGCTGAACTACCCCTGTTATATATTAGCAGGATGGTTAGACCAGGTGGTCGTGGTCGTGGTGGCAACGCCCTACCACCGCCTGAGTACATGACTGGTATGATCCAACAACTTGAGATGAATCGCCAGTTCATGGAGAATATGATGGCTCAGTTTCCTCGCCCCAATATGAACCAGCAGCCAACCCCAGTAACTCCGCAGGATTTCATGCGCCTGAACCCAACTGTGTACCGCAGCTCAACTCAGCCTCTGGATGCTGATGACTGGCTCCGTGACATCACCTATGAGATGGAGTCTGCTGATGTAGCGCTTGCCAGCTATGTCACCTTTGCTTCCTTCTTCCTGAAGGGACCCGCTGCTCAATGGTGGGACAACCACAGGCGTACTTTGCCAGTTGGAACAATCATCACCTGGCCAGACTTCCAAGCTGCTTTCCGTGCTCGCTTCATTCCTCAGGGAGTCATGGACCGTAAGAAGCGCGAGTTCTGCAGCCTCACCCAAGGCAACAAAACTATGGAAGCTTATCAGTGGGAGTTTCTGGATCTGTCCCGCTATGCTGAAGAAGACATTGCAACCGATGCGCGCAGACATGAGAAGTTCCGTGATGGCCTTCAAGCTGATATCAAGCTCGCACTTCTAGCGCATGACTTCGCTGATTTCGCCACCCTGGTGAACAAGGCCATCAATGTCGAAACTGGTCTGCAGGAATACCATAGCTCTCACAGGCGCAACCGTGACACGGGCTCATCTTCGAGCCCGTCTTCGTAGAAGCGTAAGATATGGATTCCCAACAGTATGTACCAGCCAACTGCACCTGCCCCAAGGCAGTCCTATGCCGCACCTTGTCTGCCTGCTCCTCCAACTAGGCAGCCAAGGCTTCCAGCTCCACCACCACAAGCTCCTGTTCCCACTCCCAATAATGGTTTGTGCTTCAGGTGTGGTCAACCAGGACACCGTGCTAGGGAATGCAACCAGAACCAGAATCAACTGGCCCTCCCTGCAACTGGCCGTGGCAACAACCAACCTTGCAACAACAATGCCAGGTCTTATGGCCGTGTTCATGCCAACCACATTGATCTCAATGAAGTTCTAGACCAGCCTGCTACCGTGATGGGTACCCTCCTCGTAAATTCAGTACCTGCATCTGTTTTATTCGATTTAGGAGCATCGCATTCATTCATGTCAGAAGATTTTGCATACAAGCATGACGTTAAATGTGAGGAGATGAACACTTAGGTATTGGTAAAAACCCCCGTGGGACAATGTCAAACCTCACTGGTTGGCATCGATGTCCCCGTGGAAATCGAAGGGCTGGAATTATATGCCTCTCGCATTATCCTGAAGTCGTCTAACATCGACCTCATTCTGGGAATGGATTGGTTGAAAGCGCATACTGCTTCTATAGTTTGCGCCACTAAGGTCATCCATCTGCTACACCCTTCTGACAAAATAATAGCTTACCAAGATCATCTAGTTCAGAACACCGAGGCACGGCTTTATGCCTTGAATGCGTTGAACACTGCACCACTCGAGGGCATTGAAAACATTTCCATCGTTCGTGAATTCCAGGATGTCTTCCCAGAAGAACTTCCAGGGATTCCCCCTGCTAGAGCTGTCGAATTCATCATCGACTTAAAACCTGGCACCACCCCTATAGCTAAACGACCCTACAAGATGCCGCCGCATGAACTCATTGAGCTTAAGGAGGAAATCGACAAATCTCTTGTCAAAGGTTTCATTCGCCCAAGTTGCTCTCCTTGGGGAGCACCTTCTCTCTTTGTTAAGAAGAAGGATGGGACAAACCGATTAGTCCAAGACTACCATCCTATAAACCAAGCTATCATTCAGAATAAATACCCTCTTCCTCGGATCAATGATCTTTATGATCAACTGGCTGGCTCATCAGTGTTTTCCAAACTCGACTTGAGGTTGGGTTACCACCAGATCCGTGTTCGTGAAGAGGACATCCCAAAAACCGCCTTCATGACTCGGTATGGGTCATACGAGTACACCGTCATGTCATTCGGCTTAACAAATGCTCCCGCCACCTTCTCTCATCTGATGAACTATATATTCATGGATTACCTTGACAAGTTCGTCGTGGTTTATCTGGACGATATCCTTGTATTTTCCAAGAACGAGGAAGAACATGCTGAACATCTTCGTCTTGTGCTGGAAAAGCTTCGAGAGCATCAACTGTATGCTAAGTATTCCAAGTGTGAATTCTGGCTCCCCGAAGTAACCTATCTTGGGCACGTCATCTCCAAGGATGGTATTGCCGTCAACCCTGAACGAGTTCAGGCTATTCTCGATTGGACTCCTCCAAAGAATGTCAAGCAAGTCCGAAGTTTTCTTGGTCTCGCCAGCTATTGCCGTCGATTCGTCGAGAACTTCTCCAAGATTGCCAGGCCTCTGACTAATCTATTGCATAAGGGTGTCAAGTGCGACTGGACAGACAAGTGTCAGGAAAGTTTCCAGGCGCTCAAAGACAAGTTGACTTCTGCCCCAGTGCTTGCTCCACCTGATACTAAGAAGGACTTCGTCATTTACTGCGACGCTTCCCGTCAAGGATTAGGCTGTGTCCTAATGCAAGAGCGCAGAGTGATTGCTTATGCCTCTTGTCAACTGCACCCTCACGAAGAAAACTACCCAGTTCACGACCTCGAGCTTGCTGCTGTCATTCATGCACTGAAGCAGTGGCGACATTACCTTCTCGGTAATCGTTGCGAAATCTTCACCGACCACCAAAGTCTGAAGTATCTATTTACTCAGCCAGATCTGAACCTCCGTCAGCAGAGATGGATGGAGACTATTGCAGACTTTGACGTGGGTATATCCTATACCCCGGCAAGGCTAATGTAATGGCTGATGCCTTGAGCCTCAAGTCTTACTGCAATCACGTCCAGGTTCACAAAGTTCAGCCCTCGCTTGTCGAAGAATTTAGAAAGCTGAACCTTCATATTGTTCCTCCTGGAGCACTCGCCCCCCTCCCCCAGAGTTTCAGAAGATGAATCGTCGTGTTGTTACTAAGGGTTCTCTAAATACCCTGGCTATCGTACCAGATCTCGTAGCTGGTATAAAGACTATTCAAGGTTATGACTCTGAAGTCCAAAAGATTAAACGTCATCTAGCAGAAGGAAAGCCCTCCTTCTTCTCTATCGCTGATGATGGTGCCTTGTACTTCAAAGGCCGCCTAGTGGTACCATGTTCGAGGAAAAACCTAGATCAGACTAAAGAGGTTATGAAAGAAGCTCATGATACGCCTTTGTCTATTCATCCTGGTAGTACAAAGATGTACCAAGACATCCGCCAAAGATTCTGGTGGTCTAATATGAAGAAGGACATTGCTCATTATGTTGCTGAGTGTGACGTTTGCCGCCATAGCAAAGCAGAGCATCAAAGGCCTGCTGGAACTCTGCAACCTATCTCTATTCCTGAATGGAAATGGGACCATGTTGAAATGGACTTCGTCACTGGATTTCCCAAATCGCAGAAAGGTAATGATGCTATTCTTGTCGTCATTGACCGGCTTTCTAAAGTTGCACATTTTCTGGCGGTCAAAGAGACAATCACTGCTAGTCAGCTTGCTACTCTCTACATGTCCAGAATTGTTTCACTTCACGGTATTCCACTGGTTATCAGTTCAGACCATGGCAACTTATTCACTTCAAGATTTTGGGTAAGTTTCCAAGAAGCTATGAGAACTCATCTATCATTCAGTACGGCGTTTCATCCTCAGTCGCAAGGACAGGTTGAACGTGTCAACCAAGTTCTCGAAGACATGCTTCGAGCTTGTGTAATTTCCTTCGGTAAGAAATGGGAGGAATCTCTTCCATATGCTGAGTTCTCTTATAATAATAGCTATCAAGCTAGTCTGAAGATGTCCCCCCTTCGAAGTGCTATATGGACGAAAGTGTCGAACCCCTCTAAACTGGTCAGAAACTGGGGAACGTCCACTCTTCGGTCCGGATATTATCCAACAGGCCGAAGAACAAGTTCGCATTATTCGCGAGAATCTCAAGACTGCTCAGTCACGTCAAAAGAGTAATTATGACCGTCATCATAAAGACATGATCTATCAACCTGGCGAAAAGGCCTATCTTCAAGTTACACCAATGAAGGGTGCTCACCGCTTCGGGATCAAGG
The DNA here is from genome assembly GCF_002162155.2 of Triticum dicoccoides. Classification (NCBI taxonomy): domain Eukaryota; kingdom Viridiplantae; phylum Streptophyta; class Magnoliopsida; order Poales; family Poaceae; genus Triticum; species Triticum dicoccoides. Next base: position 143,744,236 of record NC_041384.1, read on the forward strand.
GCAAGCTAGCTCCTCGCTATATTGGCTCATTCACTATTCTCGAAAGGCGTGGAAAAGTGGCATATCAACTAGAGCTTCCACCAAACCTTTCTCAGGTTCACGATGTGTTCCATGTGTCACAACTCCGCCGTTGCTTCAAGGATCCGATCCGAGCAACGGATCATGAAGTGCTCTAATTGCAACATGACCTCTCCTATAAAGAGCATCCGGTCTGCATTCTTGACCAAGCTGAATGCCGCACATGTTAGAAGGCGATCAAGTTCCTGAAAGTCCAGTGGTCGAATCACTCTGAAGACAAAGCCACTTGGGAACGCGAGGATCGCCTGCGTGATGAATACCCCGCACTGTTTCCTTCTACCTCCTAAAATCTCGGGACGAGATTTCTTGTAGTGGAGGAGATTTGTAACGCCCGGATAATTAGGCTATAGTAAAACTCTCCTAATGATGCCATGTCATCTGTGATTACTGTTGCTAAACTTTCGTTAGTTCAAACCGATTCAAAAATCAGTTCAGAAAAATGGCAAACAACAAAAGTTTTTAAAAGTTGAAACAAAAATGTTCGGTCAGTGCCAAATATTGCAATGGTAATTATGGTGAAGTAAACACATTTTTAGAAAATGACTAAATACTTTAAAATGAAATAAAACAGAAAAGAAAATAAATAAAAGAAAGAAATTACAAAAATAAACAAAAAAGGGAAGCCCCCTGGACCAGGCGGCCCAGCTCACAGGCCAGCCGGCCCACCTGGCCCAGCTGGCCACACCCGGCCTCACTCCCCTGCCTCGTCCCCTTCCCTATTCCCCCGACCCAGGTCGGAACAAGGGCGCGTCGCCACCGGACCCCCTCGCCGGTGTCGAGGAGAGGATAAGGCCGCCACGCCCCCGCCTCCTCGATCCCGCCTCCCACTTGCCCCCACGCTCGCCCTCTCGGTCCCTGCGCCTCCCTCTCCCCTCAGACCCACCTCGCTCCTCCCCTCGTTCCCCGCTGCAACTGAGCACCGCCATGGCCTCCCCGCCGTAGAACTCGCGGCCACCGCGACCTCCGCACCTCTCCGACGTGTCCGCTCGCTCCCTCTCCCTCGACTACGCCTCCCCGACAAGCCGCAGGACGCTGGACGCCCACGAACACTGCCCTAGCCTCGTCTTCTTCCTCGGATCCCCGACGCATCTCTGACGAGCGCCGTCGACTCTGCTGCTACTAAACCACCACGGGCCACCTTGCGTGTCGCACGGTGAGCTTCTCCTCCCCCTGCTGCTCCTCGTTGGCCCCCTAGCGCTCTGTAGCTAGCTGCCGCCGTTGCTGAGCTTTGGTCGCCGCCATGCACTACACCGCCACGGCCACATATGCCGTCGAGCTCGTTCGGGCCCAGCATCGAGCTCCTGCAAGCCCTACGCGCCTGCGCACTAGCCTCCCCGTGCCTCTTAGCGTGTTTCTCGTCGGGGACCCAACTGCGCCGCCGCCTGCGCGCGTCGCCGCCGCCCTTCCGGTGACCAAATGGTTAAGGGGCCGAGCCCTTTGTGCTTAGCGTGTCGCACAGCTCCACCCTAGCCTTCCCGTTAGCCCCGAAGCGCGCTGTGTCGCCGTATTCGTCTCACGCCCGAACCACCTGGCCGCCGACGAGCCCGTAGCGCTCGACTCTGGCAACCACAGCCTCCGCAACCACCACCATTCGCTCCGCCGTCGTCTTGTCATTTGAATGCGACTGGTCCCACCCATTTTGGTGGCCTACAGACGAAACCCGACGCTCGCCCAAGCCGCGCCACCGCAAAAACAAACTCGTCGGCATCTAAACGCTGGCCAGCTGACGTGGCATGCGTGGGGTCCACCCCTAGGTCACTGCCAGTGGGTCCCAGAGGCCCAGTTGACCTGTTGACCAGGTCAATGCTGACGTGGCCGCCTTCTGTCTCGCTGACGCCTGGGCCCCACCGCCCTTTTAAATAACTAAAACAATTTTATAAATAAAAATAATTAAATTAGTCTAAGCACTCACTAACAGGATGGGCCCACGCCCTTAATTAACCCAATTAATTAGTGTAAACCCCCTGTTAGTACCCTGTCAATGACATGTGGGTCCTACTGGACCCACCTGTCTGGTTTGACTGGTCAGCCGACCTGTTGACCAGCTGACGTCAGCATTGCATCATTCTGATGTCATAATTCCTTTTTGTTAAATAAGTAAATTCCAATAAATGATTTAAATCATTAGAAAATCATATCTTTTAATCCGTAACTCGGATGGAAATACTTTCTACATGAAAGTTGCTCAGAACGACGAGACGAATCCGGATACGCAACTCGTTCGTCCGCCTCGCATCCCTAGCATAGCAAACACGCAACTTTCCCGGATGTTTCCCCCCTTCACCGGTACCACCTCATACCGCGTTAGGGCACACCTAGCATCACGCTTTGTCATGTCGTGCATCGTCATGCATTTGTTTGCATTATATTTATTGTTTATTCCCCCTCTTCTCTCGCTAGACACCGAGACCGACGCCGCTACTACCCAGTACGACTACGGTATTGACGACCCCTCTCTCTTGCCAGAGCAACCAGGCAAGCCCCCCCCCCCTTGATCACCAGATATCACCTACTCTCCTCTATACTGCTTGCATTAGAGTAGTGTAGCATGTTACTGCTTTCCGTTAATCCTATCCTGATGCATAGCCTGTCCTTGCTACTACTGTTGTTACCTTTACCTGCAATCCTAATGCTTAGTATAGGATGCTAGTTTATCGTCAGTGGCCATACATTCTTGTCCGTCTGCCATGCTATACTATCGGCCCGTGATCACTCGGGAGTTGATCATGGGTATATACATATACATAATATATGATACTTATGGTGACTAAAGATGGGTCGGCTCGTAGGAGTACCCGCGAGTGATCCACGGATTGGGTCCAAAAGGACGTTTGTCCCGACGGCCCTCTATGTGGATCTTTGTGGCGAAGCGACAGGGCAGGTTGAGACCACCTAGGAGAGAGGTGGGCCTGGCCCTGGTCGGTGTTCGTGGTTATTTCAAGATAACACGTTTAACGAGATCTTGGTATTTGATCTGAGTCTGGCTACTGGCCTATACGCACTAACCATCTACGCGGGGACAGTTATGGGCACTCGACATCGTGGCATCAGCCGAAGCCTTCGTGACATCAGCGACTGAGCGGCGCGCGCCGGGTTGGACTGGAACGCCTACTCTTGTATAAGGGAGGCTAGGTCTGCTCACCGGTCGCGTACGCAACGTGCAGGTGTGCAATGGGCGATGGGCCCAGACCCCTGCGCCATAGGATTTAGACCGGCGTGCTGACCTCTCTATTGTGCCTAGGTAGGGCTGCGACGTGTTGATCTTCCGAGGTCGGGCATGACCCAGGAAAGTGTGTCCGGCCAAATGGGATCGAGCGTGTCGGGTTATGTGGTGCACCCCTACAGGGAAGTTAATCTATTCGAATAGCCGTGATCTTCGGTAACAGGAGGACTTGGAGTTGTACCTTGACCTTATGACAACTAGATCCGGATACTTAATAAAACACACCCTTCCAAGTGCCAGATACAATTGGTGATCGCTCTCTCACAGGGCGACGAGGGAAGGATCATCGGTTAGGATTATGCTACACGATGCCACTTGGTGAACTTACCATCTACTCTCTTCTACATGCTGCAAGATGGAGGTGGCCAGAAGCGTAGTCTTCGACATGATTAGCTATCCCCCTCTTATTCTGGCATTCTGCAGTTCAGTCCACCGATATGGCCCTTTACACATTTACCCATGCATATGTAGTGTAGCTCCTTGCTTGAGAGTACTTTGGATGAGTACTCACGGTTGCTTTCTCCCTCTTTTCCCCCTTTCCCTTCTACCTGGTTGTCGCAACCAGATGTTGGAGCCCAGGATCCAGACGCCACCGTCGACGACGACTTCTACTACACTGGAGGTGCCTACTACTACGTGTAGCCCGCTGACGATGACCAGGAGTAGTTTAGGAGGATCCCAGGCAGGAGGCCTGCGCCTCTTTCGATCTATATCCCAGTTTGTGCTAGCCTTTTTAAGGCAAACTTGTTTAACTTATGTATGTACTCAGATATTGTTGCTTCCGCTGACTCGTCTATGATCGAGCTCTTGTATTCGAGCCCTCGAGGCTCCTGGCTTGTAATATGATGCTTGTATGACTTATTTTATTTGTAGAGTTGTGTTGTGATATCTTCCCGTGAGTCACTGATCTTGATCATACACATTTGTGTGGTTGATTAGTGTACCATTGAATCAGGGGCGTCACATAATCCAGGTGGCACGTCTTGTGGAAAGACGTCAGCGAACTCCTGCAAAATGTTAGTGACAGCAGGGGCAAAGAGGAAGGCACGTCCTCGAATGAAAATAGTGCCTCTTTGCACACAAAAGCATAGAAAACAGATTTGCTGAAATCTAGCTCATCAATATTAGATTTTGTGGCAATTAAACATGGACTTTTCAATTTAATTTCAGAAGCAACACTGGATGGTTTATTATTAGGTTTCATTTGTTGCTCAAATTCTTTTGCCACAATCTAATTTGCACTCTTATTTTTCTCTTGTTTTGCTTTATTAGCTCTATTAATATCATCTTTCAAAATGGATTCAGGAGTCATAGGAAGCAAAGTAATATGGTTATCCTTATGCACAAGAGTATACTGATTATTTCTACCATGGTGTACAGAATTTTTATCAAATTGCCATGGTCTACCAAGTAATAAGGAACATGCTTGCATGGGTACCACATCATAGTCAACATAATCAACATATGTAGAGATACTAAAATGCACACGAATAGTACGTGTTACCTTAACCTTGCCGATGTTGTTGAACCATTGGATGTAGTAAGGATGTGGATGTGGTCTTGTGGTGAGAGATAGATTCTCCACCATCTCCATGCTAGCCAAGTTGTTGCAGCTCCCTCCATCTATGATGACGTGAACAGAACGTTCCTTCACAACTCCCTTTATATGGAACAAATTATGCCTCTGATTTTGCTCAGCTTGTGTGACATGCACACTCAAAACACGTTGAGCAACTCAACATTCATACCTGTGAGCATCTTCAGGAGACATGTATTGCGTCTCATGATCAGAATCATCTCCACCGTGTTCTTCACGTGTAATAAGAGCCAAAGTCTCCTCATCATAGTCACTAGCGGATTCATACCCACCATCCTCAGTAGCAATCATCACACGCTGAGATTTGCATTCTCTCGCAAAATGTCCTCTTCCCTTACAACGACGACAAATAATATCACTTGTGTGCCCTGTTGATGCCATGGAAGAAGAAGAGCTTTGTGCAAGCCCGACAGGTGTGCTCTTGGGAGATAGTGGTGGTTGTGCCTGCTTTCTTGTATCACGACTGGAGGTGGCACCTGATGGAGGTGCTGGTGTAGTGGAAGTAGAGGATGCACGTGGTGTCCATGATGAAGATCGACCTGCAGAAAAGTTAGTTCGCGCCAATGCCTATCGATCCTGCACTTCACGTTCAGCTTTACAAGCAAGATGGAATAAACGAGTGATATTATTATACTCCTTATACTCTAGAATGGTCTGAATCTCTCTATTTAATCCACCCATAAAATGTGCAAGCATAGCTACATTCTCCTCAACAATACCACATCTAATCATGCCAGTTTGTAATTCTTGATAATATTCTTCTACAGAATTTTTTCCTTGTCTTAAACGCTGCAATTTTTGAAGTAATTCACGTTGATAATATGGTGGAACCCAACGAGTACGTATAGCAGTTTTCGAAGTAGACCAAGTAGCTGGAATAGGATATAATCTACAATGTTCAGACCACCAAACACATGCAAAACTAGTGAAAGCACAAACAACAGCAGGAACACGTATCTCCTCGGGATATTGTAAACATATAAAATGTTGTTCAATTTCTAACTCCCAAGTAAGATATATATCAGGAACATATCTACCCTCAAATGGTGGAATATTCAACTTCAGTTTAGGAAAAAGGTCATGATCTCGTACCTCAAGTGATGGGGCAGCCCTACCGTTGCGATGATATACTTGAGGACGACCTGGTGGTGGTGGTGCTGGTGGTTACACGTAGTTCTGATTTTGATCAACCTCATCCTCGTAATGGTCCTCCACCTCTATAGTAGCAGTAGGAGCTACAGAAGCATCAACAACGACACCAGAATTTTGCCCAGGGTCAATGGGAATGCGCTGTGCTGGTCCCACTTGATTTGGAAGGCAACGTTGTTGTTGTTGTTGTTGTTGTTGTTGTTGTTGTTGTTGTTGTTGTGTAGAGGTGCGTTAGGTGCAGCCGGTGGTGGTGGTGGAAGACGCGCGGGCAATTCATTAAACTTGTTATCGAGCTTTGTTTCGAATGTCTTCTCCATGCCATCTATCTTCTCCATGGCCTCTTCAAATCTGTTTAGCACATCTTGCATCTGTCCACTCATCATTTGCTGAAATTTATCACGCAACTCCTTATTCGTCATGTTCTCCCAGTCAGTCTCGTCGACTTGTGATCCTGCCATAGTTAGCAGCAATAGAAACACACAAGAATATGATCCTACAGACTACTAACAAGAGGTGGCGGTGGGTGTCACAAATCCATCAAGCAAATCTCAAATTCTTACCAGTTCTTACTCAGCAGCAGGCAGTGATCGGCAACCGTCGTAGTCAAAACTCTCAAAGCTAGGATAAGGCGATTACCAGGGAGAGACAAAGAGCATGACGTAGATGTATTTGAAGCTAGGAAGACTTATAATATGGTAGCAAAAAGGGTCAGCAATAATCAATTCAGAGATGCAAAGTTGAATAAGCGCTCAATGACGGTACTGTGCTGGTCCTAGGCTAGACCGCGCTAGAGACGCGAGCCTAGAACACTAACAAAATCACGGCGCTGCACGTAAACAAGGGAGGAACACACTTTGAATTTTTTTCTCTTTTTTTCTTTTTTTGACACTTTTTTCCTCTCTTTTTTTGCTCCACAAATTTTTTTTCGAAAAAGTCTACAAATGGTCTAAAAACTGCCTAGCCAGAATTTTCCAGACTTAGTTTTTTTTTTAACTGGAACTATTTTTCTAGTGCGGGTATCACGGAATTTCGGGAGTCCTACTCTGTCACGACTCGAAGTATCGCGTGATCTGGAACTCGAAAGCAATGCAACAAATACTGGACTCGGACTAGGACTGGTGGGAGATGAATCTAGTGAAACTCAGACTGGTGGCGAATATATGTAGGGCAGTGGAACACGGACTGGTGGCGAATCTATGATGGAGGTGGACTCGGATTATCGTGATGGCGGTGGATATGTGGTATATGGCAGCGGCGATGACGATGGTGGTATATGACAGCGGTGATGACGATGGTGGCATATGGCAGCGGTGGCGATGATGGTGGTATATCGCAGCGGTGATGATGATGATGCGGCGGCGGCGTGACACTTGTGAACATAACTCGAAACTCTAAAGGACTAGACACTAAGACCAGCAACTAGACACGACGATGCAACCGCAAATTCAACAATGCAAAACCCTAAAAAGATTATGTAAAGACTCAGATTGGTTCGGATATGATGAACCAACCCTAATTTTTTTGTGGCTTTTTGGTGGACTGTAGGTATGAAGAACAGACTCGATCTAAACTACAAAAAACTGTAAAATCTCACCGAGCAACCTGGAAATATGATACCACTTGATAGAGGCAAAGGTGTCCCGTCTTTCGATGAGATGGTGGTTGTCGTTTTGGAGGAAGTCGACTTTGATGATCCGACTACGAACGCGCGAGGACATCGCGCCTTGGCAATCGCTAAACCAACTCCGAGAGGTTATTGACCACGCTGGAGCACGATCAACCTGATCACGAAGGTCTATTTCCTGCAGGCAAACAAGAACAAGCAAGAAACTAAGATTGCAATCTGAATATTGCGAATATAAGAGGAAAGCTTTATTGATCAAGGTGGGGTTCTGTGACGCCTTTGTCTGGTCGTTGAACACAAACGAAGTACGCGAAGTTGCAGCTATGGAGAACTTTAATCTAAACAAAACCCAAAGTCTAAACGACGCCCCACGGGTTGTATATATGGAGGAAGAGGGGGAATTTTGTGGCCCTTGGAGGAGGGGTCCGAAACCACCCCTAACTCTTGTTTCCCCACACATATAGACTCTAAAAACAGCCTATACTTAAGTATTTTGAAAATACATGGGCCTGGCCCAATATTAAGATGACGCAACACCTAGGATAGCCTCTGGACGAAATTTATGAAGTGGCATCTTGTATATTTTGTCCAAGGCTTCATGCACTTCTTATGGTGGCTTCAAAGTCCTGAAATCATCACTTGTAACTTCGTTCTTGATCCCCTTGCGCATGCCATCATCTCCATGCTTGGTCTTGCTCCAGTGTTCATCCCTCTTATCCATGTCAGGCCCTTCATTTGTAAGCAAAACAAATGTATCCAATTTAGGTAGCATCATATTCTCATAAATATTAGAATCATTACCAAGAAATGAAAGTACTTGATAATTTAATTGGCGTGCGCGAGCTCTAGTAATTGGTCCAGATGTATAGCAGCAGGAGTTGTGGGTGTAACAATGGTATTGATGTCTTCATCAATGTTCACAATTTTTAGTAAGTATTCAAACGTTAAAAAAAGAAATGGAATTTCCAAAAAAATTATCGTGTGCAAACATTGTTAAAAAACAATTTTTTACATTTTTAAACAATCTTGCATTTGTCGAGACACTTTTGGAATTTCAAAAAGTGTTGGATTTTTTCAAAAAAGATTGGAATTTTAATTTTTTGTCCATGTTTCACAAAACATATTCTCTGTAAAAAATATTTGAAATTCCAAATTTTGGTCACGTTTTAAAATGCAGAATTTAAAAAACTGTTCACATTTTGAAGAAACGTTTGAAACTTGAAAAATGTTAATGTATCCAAATAGTGTTTAGAATTTCAGAAATTGTTCGCTTTTTAAAAAATCACATTTTTAAGGAAATGTTCAAAAACGTTTTATCTGCCTCTACTATTTGTACATAAAGAGTCCACGCTGCCTAACAATCATGAGGTCCAGATGCTAGCAACAGACAGTTTGCGTGGAGAGATCACGAGTCGAACCCACGCAGGTGCTGCTTTTTAAGGATTTTTATGTTGCACTGTTCGGGCTACAAATGCCATTTGCTTGGGTGCGTTGCAGTGGTCGATCCAGCCGGACTTCTATGCGTCGCTCCGCTGTTTCGATACAAAATGCGTCTTATAGGAGGTCCCTTTCCTTTGTTTCTCCCTAAATACTCAATCGTGCAGCTGCGCCGTATGGACGTCGTGAGCGCACGCGTCAGAGCCCTCCGATCCGGCCGATCGCGCCAGATCACACTGGACCGTTCCGACATAGGTGGCGACAGGCGACAGAGGCTAAGCGGTACACGTCGTCTATGTCCAACTACCGCTCCTTATCCATCCTACCACCACACATCGTCCCACCCCGCTCCTCCTCTGGGCCATGCGCCCCTCCACCGCGCTCCTTCTCGCTACATGGCTGCCGCCCGGTCGTCCTCTCGTCGAGACCCGCCACGTCACACTCCCGACCTCCTCCTCCTCTTGCCTACTCCCGGCGACAAGTGCCACGCCCAGCCCCTGCCCGACGACCCCCTCCTCCTCCTTCCTCCTGATGATGCACGCGGGGCCTGCTCCCCCGGTCACCTGCGCCGTCGGGCGCAAGCCCGTTCTACCTCCCGCCGCGGGGACGGGCCCCTAATGGTGGTGCTCAAGGAGTCTAAGAAGGCCACGAAAGGGTGACGCCGCCGGTGGACGTGGTCGTTCAAGGTGAGGGTCCTGGATGGAGCGCAATGGAAGGAGACAGACGACATCAGCGACAACGTGCTGCTGGTCGGGGTGAACGAGTCGACATCAGGAACGCCATGCTGCTGGTCGTGGCAAATGAGTCGGTGTGTGTGTCCATCAGGGTGCACCCGAGGCTATGGGCCGACTGTGTCTGCTCTTCAAGCGGATGAGCATGGGCGTTCACGGCTGGCGTGCTTCTGAATTGGTAAATTTCTGCATAAGTTTAGTTCACCTAGTCGTTGCTCATGACGGCTGTAATAGTTGCTCAAAAAGGTCGTAGCTGACGATGGAGGAGAGGTTAGGGAGTGCAGGCAGGTCGAGCAGTAGCTTTTTGTCGGGGTTAGACTTGCTCACAAAATCAGATGAAAGTTGTAGGCTTTATGAAAGCTAGTGGAGAAGCACCCAAGCAAGCAGGTTGATTGATTTGCCGTAGACTTGCATATGTGTATGCCGGGCTGGCTAGCTTACTCTTGGTCGATTCACGCGATTCAATTCTTTGCCTGAGCAATGAAGTTGGGCAGTTTGGTAATAAATTCCAAATAAATTTGTTCACTTTATATCAGTAACATTTGTTTAGTAGTAAATTGTTTTAATTTATACAAAAGTTGCAATTTCCAATGGAGTAAGTTTCCTCAATATAAATAGTACTTGCCCAAATCACCCAGTAAAAAATTATATACAACCGCAATGTAAATAGTACTCCAGGGACAATGGAGTTGCTTGGATTCTTAATAAAAGTTACATTTTTTGTGTGTAACGCAGTCGCTTAGATTTACTAGGGCAGTGGCTCGGATTCATTTTGAACATGGTTTTGCATTTGTGTCTTCTGTAATGCAGTTGCTTGGTTTTGTTAGAACGATGGCTTGGATTTTTTTGCTAGAACAGTTTTGCATTGTACTCCCTCTGTACCACAATACTTATAGCTGCTGAACCAAAAGTATTGTGGTGCATAGGGAGTAATTGAGTTGTTCTGAATT